>NC_069500.1:419129618-419192132 GCF_027579735.1 Bombina bombina | reverse complement strand
CTGTGTAAATGTTTAATGATGTCCCAATTTCCATTGTAATTAGTGTTCAGGTGTGCTTTATTAGCAATTAATATTATTGCAATGTGTATTAGGTGTGTTAATTTGCGCATGCTCATTTTGAGTTGGTATTTGTGGAATGTGTAGAATGCGATGATGTCATAGTGGTCGTTTTCTCTAACATTGTCCAATAGTATTCTTTTTAAATGTGAATTTGCGATGGTGTGTTCTTCGTGAAGTGTTGTATATGTATGTTTTTCATAATATATAATGATATTGAATGCGATTTTTTTTTTAGTGTATGTATATATTTTTTAATCCTTGTTGTTATTGTGCGATTTTCCGCATCTTAAAGTATATGCGTATTCCCCGTATAAATAGTATTAAAACTTCCCCCGCTTGTGAATGTGTAATGCTTGTGTGCTTTGTTGATTGATTGATGTTGTGACATTTGCGGCGTGTTATTGTTGTGCATGATGTGGTATGCGTCATATGACCGAGCTGTGCGTATTTCTCGCGAGATCGAGTGTTAGGTGAAAAAAGCTATTTTTTGCCTTTCCCATTGTTCTCTATGGGAGACTGTCTAACGCGGGCAGGATTACGCGTGTGACATACACGCGTTAGGAGCATCGTTAGATGGTCTTATATTAACTCTAAATACCGGAGTCAAACAATGCCGTGCGTTAGACATAAAACACGCGTGGCGTTAACAGCCCATCTACCGCCGAACTCTAAATCTAGCCGTTAATCTGCTGAGCTGAGCTGGAATAAGAGCCACACCTTCATGCGGACTTAGGGGCTGGCTTTGAACTTAAATGGCTTAGATTTATTCCAATTTGAAGAAGGCTTCCAATTGGAAACATATTCCTTGGGGAATAATTAGGTTTCTGTTCCTTATTTAAGAACAAAAATTAGAAGCTTTAAATTTACCCTTAGATCTTATCTTGAGGCAAAAATACTCCCTTCCCCCCAGTGACAGTTGAAAATATTGAATCCAACTGAACCAAATAATTTATTACCTTGGAAGGAAAGAAATAGCAATCTGGACTTAGAAGTCATATCAGCATTCCAAGATTTAAGCCACAAAGCTATTTTAGCTAAAATAGCTAAAGACAGAGATTTAACATCAATTTTGATAACAAAAAAATGGCATCACAAATGCTAACAATGCTAGACAAATGATTCGATACTTGTTGCGCTAAAGTTTCCAACCAAAATGTTGAAGCAGCTGCAACATCAGCCAAAGAAATTGCAGGCCTAAGAAGAAGACCTGAAAATAAATAAGCTTCCCTTAGATAAGATTCAAGTTTCCTATCTAAAGGATTTTAACAAGAAATACTATCTTCCGTAGGAATAGTAGTATGTTTAGCGAGAGTAGAGATGGTCCCATCAATTTTGGGGATCTTTTCCCAAAACTCCAATCTAATTGCTGGCAAAGGATACAATTTTTTAAACCTTAAAGAAGGAGTAAAAAATACCAGGCCTATTCCATTTCTTAGAAATCATATCAAAAATAACATCAGGAACTGAAAAAAAACCTCTGAAATAACCACAGGAGGTTTATAAACAGAATTTAAACGTTTACTAGCTTTAAAATCAAGAGGACTAGTCTCCTCAATATCCAATATAATCAACACTTCAACAAAGAACGAATGTACTCCATTTTAAATAAATAAGTAGATTTGTTAGTGTCAATATTTGAGGAAGGATCTTCTGAATCAGATAGATCCTCATCAGAGGAGGATAATTCAGTATGTTGTCGGTCATTTGAAATTTCATCAACTTTATGAGAAGTTTAAAAAGACCTTTACATTTATTAGAAGGCGGGATGGCAGACAAAGCCTTCTGAATAGAATCAGCAAAAAATTCTTATAAATTCACAGGTATATCTTGTACATTAGATGTTGAAAAAACAGCAACAGGCAATGTATTATTACTGATGGACACATTCTCTGCATGTAAAAGTTTATCATGACAACTTATTACAAACCACAGCAAATGTACTTAGCTTTGGTAGAACTGCTATCAGTCAGCAGGATTCCAACAGTGTTTTCTGAGACAGGAACAGATTGAGACATCTTGCAAAAATGTAAGAGAAAAAACAAAATTATCAATTTCCTTATATGGCAGTTTCAGGAATGGAAAAAAATGCAAACAGAATAGCACTTAACATAGAAAAAGGCAAGAGGCAAATAGGAATAGGGTCTAAAATAATGAAAATATTTGGCGCCAAGTATGACGCACAACAAACAGAAAAATATTTTTGGCGCCAAAAACGTCTGGAAACGACACACTCGTGTAAGATGACGCAAACCTTGTGAAACGTAACTTCGGGCAAAAAAATCTTGCGCCAAAAATGATGCAATAAACTTTAGCATTTTGCGCCCTTGCGAGCCTAATTCTGCCCGCGATATAGAAAGAGACAGTCAATAGAAAAAAAGACTACACCCCAGGTAAGAAATACATTTCTAAAAAATGCATTTCCCAGATATGAAACGGACACTCTGCAAAAGGAAATATACTGAAACCTGAATCATGGCAAATATAAGTACAATACATATATATAGAGCTTTATAAAATACATAAAGTGCCAAACCATAGCTGAGAGTGTCTTAAGTAATGAAAACATACTTACCTGAAGACACCCATCCACATATAGCAGATAGCCAAAAAAGTACTGAAACAGTTATCAGTAGAGGTAATGGTATATGAGAGTATATCGTCGATCTGAAAAGGGAGGTAGGAGATGAATCTCTACGACTGATAACAGAGAACCTATGAAATAGATCCCCGTGAGGAAAACCATTGCATTCAATAGGTGATACTCACTTCACATCCCTCTGACATTCACTGTACTCTGAGAGGAAACGGGCTTCAAAAAAGCTGAGAAGCGCATATCAACGTAGAAATCTTATCATAGAAGAAATCATAAAAATCAAGCACAAACTTACTTCACCACCTCCATAGGAGGCAAAGTTTGTAAAACTGAATTGTGGGTGTGGTGAGGGTTGTATTTATAGGCATTTTGAGGTTTGGTTAACTTTGCCCCTCCTGGTAGGATTGTATATCCCATACATCACTAGCTCATGGACTCTTGCCAATTACATGAAAGAAAATAACATATATAACAAATCAGGGTAAAATCTTTAATCCTGAACTTATTACAATGCCCAACAGAATTAAATGAGAAAAACAATTTTAAACAGCAAAAATTATTTTCCTCCTCAGAGGCAGTCTTAGGTCTAATAACACCGGAGCGCAACCGCTCTTGTCCAAACCTCCAGGAACTCCACACCTCAGTGATTCATCCCTAAGGCGTGAACAGACCTCCGTCCTGATACGCTGAGTATCAGAGATTAGGAGGCAGAGCCAGCTACTAGAGAAGTTACACACCACAACTAACATGGCAAAATACTCCCCAACGATCTAAACATTTCCTCAAGTGAACCACCGCTCCGGAACACCACCTCAGGCGGAACCCCCCCAAAAAACGCTCCTATAACAGTACACAAAACAACTCTAATAATGTCTAACAAATTCATCTTGTTTCTTAGAACCATTAAATGAGCCTAATAAAAACTACTTAAACTTATTAAATAGGTCTCTCTCACATGCATAAACTGTGCCTGCAAACATGCCCTAATAAAACCCTCTCCTGGGTTAACTATGTCCCCAATTAAAGCAGGATCTTTCAGGTCATCCTAAGTGCCAAAGATCTCCCCACCTGGAAGAACTTACCTGCTCCGCTGTCCGGGATGTAGACAGCCCCAGGCATGAGAGAACACATCTCCTCACAGAGGCCCTGCAACAAAGAAAAGAGAGAATAGCCAACTCTGTTTTTCCAAACTAGGGCAGCAACTGTTAGGAAAACACAGCAAGTACCTCTTTGCAAGTTCCTAACTGCTTTAAAGCCACCATTGCCCGACTGCAAGGACCAACATGGAATATGGCTATACTCCACAACTTGCTTGTAATCTTTGTTACGTCACACCTAAAAACTTTACTTCCTCCATGCACTAAAGGCAAAGAGATCGACTGGAGTTTGTGGGTAAGGGAGTGATAATTATCAGTTTTACTGTGGTGCTCTTTGCCTCCTCCTGCTGGCCAGGAGTGATATTCCCAACAGTAATTAGATGAACCTGTGGACTCACCATATTTTAGGAAGAAACTGGTGGCTAATTAGGGCAAGACATGGACTTTCAAGACACTGAAATTAAGATCTTCATAGCAAAGCAACAGCTAAGCATTTATACCTAAATAACATAGGTATTAGTGTCTTCCCCATAAATAAAGCATATCCTTTGATCCACAACATTCAAACATATAAGCACCTGTTCTGCTACAATTAAGCGGAAAATACGCTTATTCACTTTAATAGTAGGAAATTCATAAAAAAAAAATGGATATACAGATTAAAAACACTATCACCTTCAGGTCTGAACCGTGAATGGGATTTGAGCTATTTCATTGAATGAGCACACAATTTTCTTACAAGAACATCTTAACATGCTGTACTCCTTTAGTCTGTGACACATGACATATGTGCAAATATAGATTTCTATTTATGAATACCATCTCCCTTACAAGGTCATAATAATTAATTAATTGGTTCAAAAATAATAAGAATGAAAGATTTAAAATAAAAATCAATTTAATTTATTTCAGATTGATAGGGATAAAAACAATAATATCTGTATCTTAATTAATTATTTATGTTTATCAAGTCTTTCTCTTTCCTCTATGGTTATGTAAATAATTTATATGTAAGAATTAATTAATTTTGATGTACTATTGTTTTTTAATTTAGAACTTAATTGATTGTCTTTTGCTGTCCCTTTAAATAGGGGGTTTGCACACGCAAATGCATCCTATGATTAAGTGCTCCTGAGAGCACAAAACTAGTCAGGATGTTTGCCTGCCACGTACCTGATTTTTAATTTTTCATAATAAAATTTTCTTTTTTTATCAGCCCTTCTCTCTGATGCCTTACTAGTGCGGCTGTTACCTTGTTTTTGTCGATACATTTTCGGTCCTCCTGGCCGGTTCCACATGAATGTATTTCATTTATGAGCAGAAGCATTTTTGTAATATACATGGATTAGCAAAAATGTTTTTAATAAAAGCTATAGCTGTTTAAAAAGTGTATTTAAAGTGAAGGTAAACTTTGCAAGGTTCGATCATTTTAAATGTAAATACCGCTAAAATTAAGGGTACTTTAAGTCATCAATCAAACCACAGAACAGGCAGTACTCAAGATACCCCTCTCATCAGTAGAATGATTGCACCGTCTGATCAGCCATCTTCACGCCGTTTACTGCAGCACGCTTGTGTCCCTCTGCTCTCTGATCACTAGTCCTCCGTTGATGACATCATCCACCGTTGCCACTCACGAGCGCTCCATCCAACGCTCCACAGCAAAAACACACCGACCAACAAGCACAGGAAGGCACCCGGGTCTCCTACTCTCCCAAAGGACCTCAGCAAAAAGGAAACAGCAAACTCGATATCCAAAAACAGCAGCCAGACGATCCGGTAAAAGCAAAACTGTCTTTATTTGACATCAAACATGTGGATACAGGCTATATGTCAAACGTTTCGTATAGAAATACTGAATCAACTTTATCAATGCTCAGCAGGTTGTCATTGATAAAGTTGATTCAGTATTTCTATACGAAACATGTTTGACATATAGCCTGTATCCACA
Organism: Bombina bombina; assembly: GCF_027579735.1. NCBI lineage: Eukaryota > Metazoa > Chordata > Amphibia > Anura > Bombinatoridae > Bombina > Bombina bombina. The sequence goes on along the minus strand of NC_069500.1, from coordinate 419,186,431 downwards.
TGTTTGATGTCAAATAAAGACAGTTTTGCTTTTACCGGATAGTCTGGCTGCTGTTTTTGGATATCGAGTTTGCCGTTTCCTTTTTGCTGAGGTCCTTTGGGAGAGTAGGAGACCGGGTGCCTTCCTGTGCTTGTTGGTCGGTGTACTTTAAGTCATCAGTTTGGCTATTTTTCAATATTTACCTAGTTATCACCGTTTTTCTATCCAATTCTAATTGTTCTTTAATCAGCCCGTTTTTTGGGTTTTTTTTGGCAGTCCGGTCATGTTCTTAAATGATCCAATAATAGGTCTGGCCGTTAGGTGGCCGTCATTTGACGTCACTACATTTCTTGCCGTTTTGCGCATGCGTTGGATACACTTCCTCTCCCTTCCAAGCCGTGCTCGTTCCAGCTTAGCGCATGCGCAATCCGTCCTTATAAGTGCAAGTCTTCAGAACGCAATCTATTTGACTCACGCAGGCGCAATTCGAAGGTACGGCGACGTGTGCACATGCGCAAGTTGATTGTCAACCGAGAAAGCGCTTTTCCAGTACGTATAGAGCGGGTGGGACCGCTCTGTACGTAATACAGTGAGAAACCAGGAAATACATGGAGGGAGGAGCTATGAGCGGCCGAGAAGGTAGATAAAAACTCTTTGTTTTACATTCATATATATACTAATATGTTTAAAAAACTTAGCGATCTTGCTATATAGTACATGATTAACATAATACAACTTTCAATAATGGAAAACTTTACCTTCACTTTAAGTATGCACCGTGCACTAGCATTTTAAACACAGCACTTGCTCAGAGAGCCTAACGTGTTTGCATCATCTGGTAATGACTCCATTTGTTAATTGCTGATATGATATAAGCCCCACTGGTGTTTTGAGCAGCTGGCTCACTGAGAATATCTAACAATGTTTCACACACGCACATGCAGAGAAAAATGTTAACACTAAAACAGTGATACATTTTACTAGAAGCATTTTTGCCAATACATTATATTGCAAATGTTTCTATGTGCATTAAAATTTTGACTGGAATATCCCTTTAAAGTAATTTCAGGAATTGAATGGGATATAGCAACATTACACATTGCAGTGAACAAGAGGTGCATAGATAATTGTTTAAGTATTTAGCATATAAAATCTGCTATTTTAGAGCATTCCTGGAATACACCCCTTGGAAAGCACCATCTGATTTTCTTGTCCTTTGTTGTAGGCAACTAATGTGTAGAATGTAACTACAGTATATTAGCAAACAATATTCCTTCAATCTGCTTTGGGGGTGTTGGAAAAGCTACACGTTACAAAAATGTAATTAAAGAAAAGGCAGGCAGAAAAAATAGTAAGTAGTAAAATAAGGGCAGAGTAAATGAAAAAAAAACCCTTAGATTTAAGAAACACATTTGAGAAGACGGGGACTTCACATTTAGTGGAAATACTTAGATGTAAAAATCTAACACAGTGGACTTCTGGATGAATGATTAGTCTTGGTTTCTAAAGTTCCCTTTCAAACCATATGTTTTAAGTTCCATAACAATTGTCACTAGTATCATTATTCTTAAAAAAAAAAAAAACAACAAAAACTGCTCATAACATTCTTGAAAAGAATATCTGTTTCATTATCATATTTAATTCCTACCTTAAAAACCCTGTTTTGCTTTCCACTACATTTAGGTTCTGAGTGTGTTGTTGCTTGGCTCTTTTTTTGACTCCTGTATGTCCAGCTAAAGTTTTTGATGTTACTTGAGAAAGCTGAGGAAACTAATAAAAAATATAGAAAAATTAAAAAAAAACATAATTTATGTAAGAACTTACCTGATAAATTAATTTCTTTCATATTAGCAAGAGTCCATGAGCTAGTGACGTATGGGATATACATTCCTACCAGGAGGGGCAAAGTTTCCCAAACCTCAAAATGCCTATAAATACACCCCTCACCACACCCACAAATCAGTTTAACGCATAGCCAAGAAGTGGGGTGATAAGAAAAAAGTGCGAAAGCATAAAAAATAAGGAATTGGAATAATTGTGCTTTATACAAAAAAATCATAACCACCACAAAAAAGGGTGGGCCTCATGGACTCTTGCTAATATGAAAGAAATGAATTTATCAGGTAAGTTCTTACATAAATTATGTTTTCTTTCATGTAATTAGCAAGAGTCCATGAGCTAGTGACGTATGGGATAATGACTACCCAAGATGTGGATCTTCCACGCAAGAGTCACTAGAGAGGGAGGGATAAAATAAAGACAGCCAATTCCGCTGAAAAATAATCCACACCCAAAATAAAGTTTAAATCTTATAATGAAAAAAAATGAAATTATAGGCAGAAGAATCAAACTGAAACAGCTGCCTGAAGTACTTTTCTACCAAAAACTGCTTCAGAAGAAGAAAACACATCAAAATGGTAGAATTTAGTAAAAGTATGCAAAGAAAACCAAGTTACTAAACTTCTGCATCCACTTACAACCTAGGAGCTCGCACAGAGAACTATTACAACCTGTCCCTGTCAAAGTTCTATGCCCCTAGGATCGCAGGTACTGTTTTGAGGGCACTTGTGAAAGCTGGAATGCTCTCCTTTGCTGGTTCCATCTGGTCCGGCCAACATTGGCATATGTTGACCTCTCTCCCTATCCTTCATGCAGAAACCAGTACACACTTTCGGACTGGAGTGGGGTAAATGTCTAAATGTACAGAGGGTCTCGAGGAGGCTTTGACCTGACTGGGATTCCGGTCTGATAATTCACTCTCTGTCTGTGTGACTATTCAGCTTTATGACAGATACTCCCCTTAGAAATATCCCCAAGCCCAATATTTGTATATACAATGATAACTCGGGAGTAGCATATACCATCCTCTCATTGTTTTATTTTATTACAGTCTTTCAGGAGGCAATAATAGGGAATCCTCTGTGTTATTTGTATCACTGTAGTATATGCTTCAGGTGACCTAAGTAATATGTGACTTAGTTTTATTCAGCAGCATTGTACCACACAGAATGTCTTGCTTATCTATATATCCTGCTATCTAGGTATAATGATACAGCCTCCCTCATCTACACAACTGAAAATCCTGTCCTCTCTGCCATAAACTAACAAGAGTCAATTAGTAGCCAAGGCAATGTTTCTCTGTATATTTAACTTTCCAGGTATAATATCAGCAGCCATCTTTCTTATGTAGCTAAGGGTTATAAAAACAGGTGCCTTTTTTTTCCTCCATAACTAAGCCAACTATGACTGTTTTACATACCTTAATAGAACAAGTGGGCTATTAAATATCTAGGGTGCTCCCTGTGGTCTGCAAAGACCTATAGAGACCTCCTCTAGTAAGGGGTGGTTTGTGAACTACTACCTGTTATATTTGACTGCCGCTAAGCTACAACCAGAAATGCCAAACAACCTTTCTTGACATTATTGCTACCATTAATAAACCTTTATGCCCTTTTCCCTACCTCACCCCATTATTATTCAATTATTACTTGGGATGGTCCATAAGTTACCACTGACCATAATTAGGGGATTTATATACAATATACTGGCTAATCTATAAACAGGAGATAGCTGCCATAACCACATTAAGGGAAAATGAGGTCTGTTTCTAGCTTTGGAACTGTGCATATATGTCATTGTAACAATCCACAATCACATTTGGCAATTTCTCTCTTATGTGTGCCCTTATATAGGCTGTTAGTCTATGCTATTTTTCTAGCTACTATGTTCTATGGCCCAAAAGTGGCCCTATATTCATGAGTCCCTCCTATTACGGTTTGTTACAATCTTGGGGGTCCACAAGTGACCTCAACTGCTTTGAGGAGGTAGGAAAAGGAAGGTTTGAGATTGATATTTTATGTTTCTGCTCACAGGTACTACTTGGATGGTTGGTTAGACCGTTAGGATTAATCTTTTTCTGTATCGGATGTATGTTCGGTAATTCTTTGCATGTATGCCAGCTGATTATCATACTTCACACTACCTGTAACGTATCTTGCTCTTGCTTATGTTTGATACCTGTATGTTCCATACTTTAACCTTCAATAAAAAAATTAAAAAAAAAAAAAAAAAAAAAAAGTAAGCCAGCTGTAAAAATGTGGATCTCTGAATGTGTTAAAGTTAGTTCAAATACAGGTATAAAATAAGGAAGATTGAGGCCAGTTAATATCTTAGCTACAGCCTTGTTGTAAATCCTTATTTTGTAGAATTTACATTGTGAGGTAAAGTTTTTTTTTTTTAATAATTTTTTTTGTGATTATACCTTTGCAAATTCACTGTTTATTATTTCTGATATTTTAATGACATGCTGGTTTCCTTTGTGATACATGAGATTTAATGGGTATGAAATAGTGCTCCTTTAAAAAAAATGTTAAATCGAAGTAAACATAAAATAAACCGATTGTGTTAAAAAAAAAAAAAAGAAAACCAAGTTACTGCTTTGCGAATCTGATCAACCGAAGCTTCATTCCTAAACGCCCAGGAAGTAGAAACTGACCTACTAGAATGAGCTGTAATCCTTTGAGGCAGAGTTTTACCCGACTCGACATAAGCATGATGAAATAAAGATTTCAACCAAGATGCCAAAGAAATGGCAGAGGCCTTCTGACCTTTCCTAGAACCAGAAAAGATAACAAATAGACTAGAAGTCTTTCGTAACTCTTAGTAGCTTCAACATAATATTTCAAAGCTCTAACTACATCCAAAGAATGCAATGATCTCTCCTTAGAATTCTTAGGATTAGGACATAATGAAGGAACCACAATTTCTCTACTAATGTTGTTAAAATTCACAACCTTAGGTAAAAATTTAAAAGAAGTTCGCAACACCACCTTATCCTGATGAAAAATCAGAAAAGGAGACTCACAAGAAAGAGCAGATATTTCAGAAACTCTTCTAGCAGAAGAGATGGTCAAAAGAAACAAAACTTTCCAAGAAAGTAATTAAATGTCCAATGAATGCATAGGTTCAAACGGAGGAGCTTGAAGAGCCCCCAGAACCAAATTCAAACTCCAAGGAGGAGAAATTGACTTAATGACAGGTTTTATACGAACCAAAGCTTGTACAAAACAAAGAATATCAGGAAGATTAGCAATCTTTCTGTGAAAAAGAACAGAAAGAGCAGAGATTTGTCCTTTCAAGGAACTTGCAGACAAACCTTTATCCAAACCATCCTGAAGAAACTGAAAAAATTCTCGGAATTCTAAAAGAATGCCAGGAAAAATGATGAGAAAGACACCAAGAAATATAAGTCTTCCAGACTCTATAATATATCTCCCTAGATACAGATTTACGAGCCTGTAACATAGTATTAATCACAGAGTCAGAGAAACCTCTTTGACTAAGAATCAAACGTTCAATCTCCATACCTTTAAATTTAAGGATTTGAGATCCTGATGGAAAAAAAGGACCTTGCGACAGAAGGTCTGGTCTCAACGGAAGAGTCCACGGTTGGCAAGAGGCCATCCAGACAAAATCCGCATACCAAAACCTGTGAGGCCATGCTGGAGCCACCAGCAGAACAAACGAGCATTCCTTCAGAATCTTGGAGATTACTCTTGGAAGAAGAACTAGAGGCGGAAAGATATAGGCAGGATGATACTTCCAAGGAAGTGACAATGCATCCACTGCTTCCGCTTGAGGATCCCTGGATCTGGACAGATACCTGGGAAGTTTCTTGTTTAGATGAGAAGCCATCAGATCTATTTCTGGAAGTCCCCATATTGAACAATCTGAAGAAATACCTCTGGGTGAAGAGACCATTTGCCCGGATGTAACGTTTGGCGACTGAGATAATCCGCTTCCCAATTGTCTATACCTGGGATATGAACCGCAGAAACTAGACAGGAGCTGGATTCCGCCCATAGCAGTATCCGAGATACTTCTTTCATAGCCAGAGGACTGTGAGTCCCTCCTTGATGATTGATGTATGCCACAGTTGTGACATTGTCTGTCTGAAAACAAATCAACGATTCTCTCTTTAGAAGAGGCCATGACTGAAGAGCTCTGAAAATTGCACGGAGTTCCAAAAATGTTGATTGGTAATCTCACCTCCTGAGATTCCCAAACCCCTTGTGCTGTCAGAAACCCCCATACAGCTCCCCAACCTGTCAGATTTGCATCTGTTGATCATAGTCTAGGTTGGAGGAACAAAAAGAAGCCCCCTGAACTATACGATGGTGATCTGTCCACCACGTCAGAGAGTGTCGAACAATCGGTTTTAAAGATAATAATTGAGATATCTTTGTAAAATCCCTGCACCACTAGTTCAGCATACAGAGCTGAAGAGGTCGCATGTGAAAACGAGCAAAGGGAATCGCGTCCAATGCAGCAGTCATAAGACCTAGAATTTCCATGCATAAGACTACCGAAGGGAATGATTGAGACTGAAGGTTTCGATAAGCTGAAACCAATTTCAGACGCCTCTTGTCCGTCAGAGACAGAATCAAGAACACTGAATCTATCAGGAAACCTAAAAAGGTTACCCTTGTCTGAGGAATCAAACGAACTTTAAGGTAAATTGATCCTCCAACCATGTTCTTGAAGAAACAACACTTATAAAAGACTGGAAGGTTTTTTCTAGAGAAAATGAGCAAAGGGAATTGAATCCAATGCTGTGGTCATAAGACCTAAAACTTCTATGCATATATAGCAACTGAAGGAAATAATAGAGACTAAAGGTACCGATAGACGGAACCCAATAACATTATCCCTTGTCTGATAGAGACAAGGACAGTGACACAAACTATCTGGAAACCTAAAAAAGGTGACCCTTGTGTGAGGAATCAAGAGCTTTAGAAAAGAAGATCCTCTAACTATGTCCTGAAGAGTAAGAGAATCATATGAGATTCCGCATCCTCAGAAAATAATCTGAATGAAAACAGAAAAATGAAAATATGCATTTATTGTATCTAATGAAAACAAATAATGCTATCAAAGACCATAAAAAGGCAAAATAATTTGAATAAAACTTCAAAACCCGGTTCCTCAAAAGAAACTGGAAGAAACAGCCCAGAAGATTCCAGGTCTGAGCAGCGCTAGAACCCCATGGGTGCCCAGCCATGCTTCAACAGAACCCAAAATACATAGGACAGAAACAAAGTTAAAGAAAGTGTTAGCCTTGCTGGAATAAAATCAAAGAAATTTGGACAAAATAAATTTCAAAGAAGCCTTAACCTGCCCCTTACCAGCCAAGCTGGAATATGGCACGTACATCGCAAATTTAGGGAGCTGATTTCGAACTCCAAATATAGACATGTTACTTGGGAAAGAACTCAGGAATTCGTTCCTTAATAAGAACAACCAAACTAGTATAAGCTTAAAGTTTTAGTCTTAGAACTCAACCTTGAAGCCCAGAGTAACAGTTAAGAATTAAATCCAATTATAAAACAAATAATTGATTATCTTAGAACAAAGGAAATATGGATTTTTTTTGGATTTTTTTTAAAAATCACAAAATTCTTTTAGCTAAAAAAGCTAAAAAGACATAGATTAAGCCTCATTTGCGAAAATATTCAATAAAATGAAGACACAAATGAAATTATTAGCATGATAGTTCAGTTTAAAGGACCAGCCAATACAGTGGACTTGCATAATCAATAAATGCAAAACAACAAGACAAATGCAACAGCACCTAGTCTAGTAAATGTTGTCCCTTAAACAATGCTAAAATAAATCATAATCTGATACTTGATCTTAAAGTAAACAGAGAAAATGAAGCAATTGCAATATCCAAATAAATCACAGGACCAAGCCTGAAACTAAATAATTTTCCATAAATAAGATACAGCTATCTAAAGGAAAATAAATACTATTTTGCTATAGAAACAATAGCATAATTAGTAGAATTAGAGATAGCCCCAATAAATTGGAGAACCCTCCAAATTAAGTTTAACTGCTGGCAAAGAATATAGTTTCATATGCAAAACAGAATGAGAAGCAGTCTGCCAGGAACAAACAGCAGCATCAATAGCTTGTTCTTTGGCCCGGTTGCCACCTGGTAGTAGCTTCTTTCTGCCCAATTGTGCTTTTCACAGAGGAAAACTTTCCTGTAGTATATCAGTCTGATCCCGCCTACATGGTCAGTCCAGCACCGAAATACCAGGCAATTCTCCTCTGAACAAGGAACATGACAACCCCAGACGATCGTTTCGGCCTCCTTTGGGCCTCGTCAGTGAGGTGCAGCCATATCCCTCTAAGCACATTGGGCAAGGAGTCCACGTCTGGTTTCCCCCATCACCCTTAGGGAGACTATCCCCAGGGTCATATTTACATATGCAAAACAGAATGAGAAGCAGTCTGCCAGGAACGAACAGCAGCATCAATAGCTTGTTCTTTGGCCCGGTTGCCACCTGGTAGTAGCTTCTTTCTGCCCAATTGTGCTTTTCACAGAGGAAAACTTTCCTGTAGTATATCAGTCTGATCCCGCCTACATGGTCAGTCCAGCACCGAAATACCAGGCAATTCTCCTCTGAACAAGGAACATGACAACCCCAGACGATCGTTTCGGCCTCCTTTGGGCCTCGTCAGTGAGGTGCAGCCATATCCCTCTAAGCACATTGGGCAAGGAGTCCACGTCTGGTTTCCCCCATCACCCTTAGGGAGACTATCCCCAGGGTCATATTTACATATGCAAAACAGAATGAGAAGCAGTCTGCCAGGAACGAACAGCAGCATCAATAGCTTGTTCTTTGGCCCGGTTGCCACCTGGTAGTAGCTTCTTTCTGCCCAATTGTGCTTTTCACAGAGGAAAACTTTCCTGTAGTATATCAGTCTGATCCCGCCTACATGGTCAGTCCAGCACCGAAATACCAGGCAATTCTCCTCTGAACAAGGAACATGACAACCCCAGACGATCGTTTCGGCCTCCTTTGGGCCTCGTCAGTGAGGTGCAGCCATATCCCTCTAAGCACATTGGGCAAGGAGTCCACGTCTGGTTTCCCCCATCACCCTTAGGGAGACTATCCCCAGGGTCACTGACGAGGCCCATAGGAGGCCGAAACGATCGTCTGGGGTTGTCATGTTCCTTGTTCAGAGGAGAATTGCCTGGTATTTCGGGGCTGGACTGACCTTACTTGGCGGGATCAGACTGATATACTTCAGGAAAGTTTTCTTCTGTGAAAAGCACACTGGTCTAAAAGAGGCTGCTTCCGGGTGGTAAATTGCCATAGAACAAGCCACTGAGCTGTTGTTCGTTCCTGGTAGAGCGCTTCTCTCTTTGTATGCAAATTATTATGACCCTGGGGAAGTCTCCCTATGGGTGATGGGGGAAACCAGACGTGGACTCCTTGCCCAGTGTGCTTAGAGGAATGTGGCTGCACCTCACTGACGAGGCCCATAGGAGGCCGAAACGATCGTCTGGCGTTGTCATGTTCCTTGTTCAGAGGAGAATTGCCTGGTATTTCGGGGCTGGACTGACCTTACTTGGCGGGATCAGACTGATATACTTCAGGAAAGTTTTCTTCTGTGAAAAGCACACTGGTCTAAAAGAGGCTGCTTCCGGGTGGTAAATTGCCATAGAACAAGCCACTGAGCTGTTGTTCGTTCCTGGTAGAGCGCTTCTCTCTTTGTATGCAAATTATTATGACCCTGGGGAAGTCTCCCTATGGGTGATGGGGGAAACCAGACGTGGACTCCTTGCCCAGTGTGCTTAGAGGAATGTGGCTGCACCTCACTGACGAGGCCCATAGGAGGCCGAAACGATCGTCTGGGGTTGTCATGTTCCTTGTTCAGAGGAGAATTGCCTGGTATTTCGGGGCTGGACTGACCTTACTTGGCGGGATCAGACTGATATACTTCAGGAAAGTTTTCTTCTGTGAAAAGCACACTGGTCTAAAAGAGGCTGCTTCCGGGTGGTAAATTGCCATAGAACAAGCCACTGAGCTGTTGTTCGTTCCTGGTAGAGCGCTTCTCTCTTTGTATGCAAATTATTATGACCCTGGGGAAGTCTCCCTATGGGTGATGGGGGAAACCAGACGTGGACTCCTTGCCCAGTGTGCTTAGAGGAATGTGGCTGCACCTCACTGACGAGGCCCATAGGAGGCCGAAACGATCGTCTGGGGTTGTCATGTTCCTTGTTCAGAGGAGAATTGCCTGGTATTTCGGGGCTGGACTGACCTTACTTGGCGGGATCAGACTGATATACTTCAGGAAAGTTTTCTTCTGTGAAAAGCACACTGGTCTAAAAGAGGCTGCTTCCGGGTGGTAAATTGCCATAGAACAAGCCACTGAGCTGTTGTTCGTTCCTGGTAGAGCGCTTCTCTCTTTGTATGCAAATTATTATGACCCTGGGGAAGTCTCCCTATGGGTGATGGGGGAAACCAGACGTGGACTCCTTGCCCAGTGTGCTTAGAGGAATGTGGCTGCACCTCACTGACGAGGCCCATAGGAGGCCGAAACGATCGTCTGGGGTTGTCATGTTCCTTGTTCAGAGGAGAATTGCCTGGTATTTCGGGGATGGACTGACCTTACTTGGCGGGATCAGACTGATATACTTCAGGAAAGTTTTCTTCTGTGAAAAGCACACTGGTCTAAAAGAGGCTGCTTCCGGGTGGTAAATTGCCATAGAACAAGCCACTGAGCTGTTGTTCGTTCCTGGTAGAGCGCTTCTCTCTTTGTATGCAAATTATTATGACCCTGGGGAAGTCTCCCTATGGGTGATGGGGGAAACCAGACGTGGACTCCTTGCCCAGTGTGCTTAGAGGAATGTGGCTGCACCTCACTGACGAGGCCCATAGGAGGCCGAAACGATCGTCTGGGGTTGTCATGTTCCTTGTTCAGAGGAGAATTGCCTGGTATTTCGGGGCTGGACTGACCTTACTTGGCGGGATCAGACTGATATACTTCAGGAAAGTTTTCTTCTGTGAAAAGCACACTGGTCTAAAAGAGGCTGCTTCCGGGTGGTAAATTGCCATAGAACAAGCCACTGAGCTGTTGTTCGTTCCTGGTAGAGCGCTTCTCTCTTTGTATGCAAATTATTATGACCCTGGGGAAGTCTCCCTATGGGTGATGGGGGAAACCAGACGTGGACTCCTTGCCCAGTGTGCTTAGAGGAATGTGGCTGCACCTCACTGACGAGGCCCATAGGAGGCCGAAACGATCGTCTGGGGTTGTCATGTTCCTTGTTCAGAGGAGAATTGCCTGGTATTTCGGGGCTGGACTGACCTTACTTGGCGGGATCAGACTGATATACTTCAGGAAAGTTTTCTTCTGTGAAAAGCACACTGGTCTAAAAGAGGCTGCTTCCGGGTGGTAAATTGCCATAGAACAAGCCACTGAGCTGTTGTTCGTTCCTGGTAGAGCGCTTCTCTCTTTGTATGCAAATTATTATGACCCTGGGGAAGTCTCCCTATGGGTGATGGGGGAAACCAGACGTGGACTCCTTGCCCAGTGTGCTTAGAGGAATGTGGCTGCACCTCACTGACGAGGCCCATAGGAGGCCGAAACGATCGTCTGGGGTTGTCATGTTCCTTGTTCAGAGGAGAATTGCCTGGTATTTCGGGGCTGGACTGACCTTACTTGGCGGGATCAGACTGATATACTTCAGGAAAGTTTTCTTCTGTGAAAAGCACACTGGTCTAAAAGAGGCTGCTTCCGGGTGGTAAATTGCCATAGAACAAGCCACTGAGCTGTTGTTCGTTCCTGGTAGAGCGCTTCTCTCTTTGTATGCAAATTATTATGACCCTGGGGAAGTCTCCCTATGGGTGATGGGGGAAACCAGACGTGGACTCCTTGCCCAGTGTGCTTAGAGGAATGTGGCTGCACCTCACTGACGAGGCCCATAGGAGGCCGAAACGATCGTCTGGGGTTGTCATGTTCCTTGTTCAGAGGAGAATTGCCTGGTATTTCGGGGCTGGACTGACCTTACTTGGCGGGATCAGACTGATATACTTCAGGAAAGTTTTCTTCTGTGAAAAGCACACTGGTCTAAAAGAGGCTGCTTCCGGGTGGTAAATTGCCATAGAACAAGCCACTGAGCTGTTGTTCGTTCCTGGTAGAGCGCTTCTCTCTTTGTATGCAAATTATTATGACCCTGGGGAAGTCTCCCTATGGGTGATGGGGGAAACCAGACGTGGACTCCTTGCCCAGTGTGCTTAGAGGAATGTGGCTGCACCTCACTGACGAGGCCCATAGGAGGCCGAAACGATCGTCTGGGGTTGTCATGTTCCTTGTTCAGAGGAGAATTGCCTGGTATTTCGGGGCTGGACTGACCTTACTTGGCGGGATCAGACTGATATACTGTCTTCTGTGAAAAGCACACTGGTCTAAAAGAGGCTGCTTCCGGGTGGTAAATTGCCATAGAACAAGCCACTGAGCTGTTGTTCGTTCCTGGTAGAGCGCTTCTCTCTTTGTATGCAAAGAATATAGTTTAAAACCTTTTTGAAAAAGGAATAAAAGAAAATTCTCAGCCTATTCCATTCCCTAGTATAGGGAATTGGAAAGAAAACCTCTAAAGAAATAAATAGGCAGAAATGATGTCAGCTAGTCTTAAATAACTAGTTACCTTAATATCCAAAATAATCAACACCTTTTCAACAAAGAACAAATGTACTTTAATAATTGAAAAATAATAAAAAAGTAGATTTGTTAGTGTCAATATCTGATGAAGAAAATTTCTGAAAAAAACATCATCAGAGAAGGATAAATCAGTATGTTGTTGGTCATTTGAAACTTCAATAATTAAAAAAGAAGTGAAAAAGACCTAAAAATTTTATTAGAAGGCACGAAGTCAGACGAAGCCTTTAACATAGAATCAGAAAAATATTTCTTATAAGTCTTCTAAATATTTCTTGTTAGAAAAGAAAATATATAAAGCATAAATACTAATGGATTCCGCATGTAAAAGTATATCATAATAACTTATTACAAACCATAGCTAAAGATAAACATTTATAACATTTAAAATAAATGAACTTAGCTTTGGTAGAACTGAAACTCAGTTAAGCGTTTTTCCAAAAGTGGCTTCTGATTCAGAGTCCAATTGAGACATCTTGCAATATATAATAGAAAAAAACAACATATAAAGCAAAATTGATCAAATTCCTTAAATGACAGTTTCAGGAATGGGAAAAAAATGCCAATGAACAAGCTTCTAGCAACCAGACATCTTGCAATATATAATAGAAAAAAACAACATATAAAGCAAAATTGATCAAATTCCTTAAATGACAGTTTCAGGAATGGGAAAAAAATGCCAATGAACAAGCTTCTAGCAACCAGAAGCAATACATAATGAGACTTAAATATTGTGGAGACAACAATGACGCTCGAAATTTTTTAGCGCCAAAAAAGCCGCCCACATTATTTGGCGCCTAAATGCTTTTGGCGCCAAAAATGGCGCCACATCCGGTAACGCTGACATTTTTTGGCGCAAAAAACGTCAAAAAAATGACGCAACTTCCGGCGACACGTATGACGCCGGAAATGACAAGAAAATTTTTGCGCCAAGAAAGTCCGCGCCAAGAATGACGCAATAAAATGAAGCATTTTCAGCCCCCGCGAGCCTAACAGCCCACAGGAAAAAAAGTCAAATTTTAAGGTAAGAAAAAATTGATTATCCATATGCATAATCCCAAATATGAAACTGACTGTCTGAAAATAAGGAACGTTGAACATCCTGAATCAAGGCAAATAAATGTTTAAACACATATATTTAGAACTTTATATAAAAGTGCCCAACCATAGCTTAGAGTGTCACAGAAAATAAGACTTACTTACCCAGGACACTCATCTACATGTAGTAGAAAGCCAAACCAGTACTGAAACGAGAATCAGTAGAGGTAATGGTATATATACAGGGAGTGCAGAATTATTAGGCAAATGAGTATTTTGACCACATCATCCTCTTTATGCATGTTGTCTTACTCCAAGCTGTATAGGCTCGAAAGCCTACTACCAATTAAGCATATTAGGTGATGTGCATCTCTGTAATGAGAAGGGGTGTGGTCTAATGACATCAACACCCTATATCAGGTGTGCATAATTATTAGGCAACTTCCTTTCCTTTGGCAAAATGGGTCAAAAGAAGGACTTGACAGGCTCAGAAAAGTCAAAAATAGTGAGATATCTTGCAGAGGGATGCAGCACTCTTAAAATTGCAAAGCTTCTGAAGCGTGATCATCGAACAATCAAGCGTTTCATTCAAAATAGTCAACAGGGTCGCAAGAAGCGTGTGGAAAAACCAAGGCGCAAAATAACTTCCCATGAACTGAGAAAAGTCAAGCGTGCAGCTGCCAAGATGCCACTTGCCACCAGTTTGGCCATATTTCAGAGCTGCAACATCACTGGAGTGCCCAAAAGCACAAGGTGTGCAATACTCAGAGACATGGCCAAGGTAAGAAAGGCTGAAAGACGACCACCACTGAACAAGACACACAAGCTGAAACGTCAAGACTGGGCCAAGAAATATCTCAAGACTGATTTTTCTAAGGTTTTATGGACTGATGAAATGAGAGTGAATCTTGATGGGCCAGATGGATGGGCCCGTGGCTGGATTGGTAAAGGGCAGAGAGCTCCAGTCCGACTCAGACGCCAGCAAGGTGGAGGTGGAGTACTGGTTTGGGCTGGTATCATCAAAGATGAGCTTGTGGGGCCTTTTCGGGTTGAGGATGGAGTCAAGCTCAACTCCCAGTCCTACTGCCAGTTTCTGGAAGAAACCTTCTTCAAGCAGTGGTACAGGAAGAAGTCTGCATCCTTCAAGAAAAACATGATTTTCATGCAGGACAATGCTCCATCACACGCGTCCAAGTACTCCACAGCGTGGCTGGCAAGAAAGAGTATAAAAGAAGAAAATCTAATGACATGGCCTCCTTGTTCACCTGATCTGAACCCCATTGAGAACCTGTGGTCCATCATCAAATGTGAGATTTACAAGGAGGGAAAACAGTACACCTCTCTGAACAGTGTCTGGGAGGCTGTGGTTGCTGCTGCACGCAATGTTGATGGTGAACAGATCAAAACACTGACAGAATCCATGGATGGCAGGCTTTTGAGTGTCCTTGCAAAGAAAGGTGGCTATATTGGTCACTGATTTGTTTTTGTTTTGTTTTTGAATGTCAGAAATGTATATTTGTGAATGTTGAGATGTTATATTGGTTTCACTGGTAAAAATAAATAATTGAAATGGGTATATATTTGTTTTTTGTTAAGTTGCCTAATAATTATGCACAGTAATAGTCACCTGCACTCACAGATATCCCCCTAAAATAGCTATAACTAAAAACAAACTAAAAACTACTTCCAAAACTATTCAGCTTTGATATTAATGAGTTTTTTGGGTTCATTGAGAACATGGTTGTTGTTCAATAATAAAATTAATCCTCAAAAATACAACTTGTCTAATAATTCTGCACTCCCTGTAAGAGTATATCGTCGATCTGAAAAGGGAGGTAAGAGATGAATCTCTACGACCGATAACAGAGAACCTATGAAATAGACCCCGTAGAAGGAGATCATTGAATTCAAAAAGGCAATACTCTTTTCACATCCCTCTGACATTCACTGCACGCTGAGAGGAAAACCGGGCTCCAACCTGCTGCGGAGCGCATATCAACGTAGAATCTAGCACAAACTTACTTCACCACCTCCACAGGAGGCAAAGTTTGTAAAACTGATTTGTGGGTGTGGTGAGGGGTGTATTTATAGGCATTTTGAGGTTTGGGAAACTTTGCCCCTCCTGGTAGGAATGTATATCCCATACGTCACTAGCTCATAGACTCTTACTCTTTACATGAAAGAAAATAAAATGACCACATGGAATTGATGAGTGAAAACACACTAACATTTATTCTAGGAACTACTTAAAGACACTAAATCCATCATTTTTCTTTCACGATTCAGATAGAGCATGCAATTTTAAGGAACTTTCTCATTTACTCCTATTAATTTTTGTTTGTTCTTTTGCTATGATTATTTAAAAAGCAGGAATGTGTTGCATAGGAGCCGGACCATTTTTGGTTGAGAACCTGGGTTATACTTGCTAATTGGTGGGTAAATGTAAGCCTCCAATAAGCAAGCACTATCAATGGTGCTGAACCTAAAATGGGCTGCTGCTAAGATTTACATTCCTGCTTTAAAAAAAATAAAATAAAAAAAATAGCAAGAGAACAAAGAAAAATTGATAATAGGAGTAAATTAGAAAGTTGATTAAAAATGTCATGCTCTTTGGGCAGGGAGCCCCGCCCCCCCCCCTTCTAGCTTCTATGGCAGTAGAATAATATTTACTTGACTGCTGCATTTGTAGGCTCAATCCATCTGTAGCAGCCATTTATACTGCTGACAATACAAAGTACAAGCCGAGCCGTCAATATCCCACTTTGAGCATATCTATATATTTAAATCTGCAAAAAGTTTCCTTATCCTATACAACCTCAGAAGTAATACCTCCTTTGATGTCTCCCACTGCATAACTACAGGGGTAAACTTCCAGCTGTATTACTCCTACACAGGGCCGGATTTACATCTCAGGTGGCTGTAGGCACAAAAACCTGAAGCGCCCCCCCAAAAAAGTGGAAAAAATGAGGACTTTTTTTTATTATTATTTAGGACAACTAAAAATAAATATTAGATGTAAAATGACATTTTCCCTTTTATGGAGATACACAAATACACACACCAAATGCAATATTTGTTGTAATATTTGCAATATTTGTTGTAATGGAAGCTACACCAAAAATCAATATTCACTTGACTCAAATGGCCATACAATTTCTATTATGTATAACAAAAACAAATCATGTTAAACTTTTAATGCAAAATATTCTAAAGAAAACCCTATTTAAAGGGACATAAAATGTGACAGTTTGCTGGGCATTTTATTATTGCACTAGTGCTTGCACAGAAGTGTGTTAGCCTCTTGCAAAAGAGTTAAACACATAGTCAATGTCAGTTCTGAGATAGCAATACACATCTGTGCAGACCCAGATGGGCTCATAGGACATGTTTATTGACAAGCCATTAGTGTATTGCTTTTCTGGAGATGACTTTGACTATGTGCTTAACATTTTGTTGGAGTTAAACACAGTTTTGTGTAAACAATAGCAATATTAAAACTAGCAGCATGCAAGCTCATCACCATCAACAACCTGTGCAGCCAGTGGAAGAAAATATAAAATGTAGGTATTTTTTTCCACTACATGAAAAAAATCTTGTAAACTCTGATATTTTTGGTACAAATACACACAGATGTTACATTTATTTTGTTCTGAAATATAAATATCATATGATGTTGCTCTCAAAGGAAAACATGGGATGTTGTAGATTATATGTAATCCAGGGGTCAACAAATGTGTTTAAAATTAGAATTTAGAAATTCAATGGGAGGGGTTTAGTTTTAATCTTTGCCCCTCTCTCCTTCATGGCTCCCTCAACTGCTGTAACATATTCCCAATGAAACACTCGACTTTGTAGGCACCTGGCAGCACAATTCTTACTAAAATAAATGCCCACATAAAAAAAAAAAAAAAAAAAAATTATTTTTTATTATTGACAGGCAGGCGCCCCTCACTGCAAGGCGCCTGTAGGCACATGCCTACTGTGCCTAATGGGAAATCCGGCCCTGCTCCTACAGTCCCCAGAATATTATCATCTTTTTATCTCTTTATTTTTCTAGTCCCGACAAAATTCCCTTTGATCTAACTCAAAGCTCCTGGTTAAAGAATGGTTCTCACTGCCTCACCCTCACTGCCTCACTCTTTAGAGCTCTTCTCCTGGTCCACAAGACATGGGCTGTAGTGTATTTCGAATTGTCCAAAACTCGCGCAATATCATTATTCATTATGACACTGAACCTTTACTTATGTGAATATACTATCAATTTGCTCCACAGGGTGCAATTTATATATATATCCATGTTCTTGGGGGAGAAGGGGGTTGTTTTTTTTAATTTTATTTAGTGTTTAGTTTTGGTTTTGTTTAGTTTAGTGTAGTTTTGTTGATATTATAAAATTTAGGGACATGGGTGCAACATAAGAAAATGCCTGAACAAGCTTTATGTACCTCTTAATGCATAAGTAGCTTTCATCTTTCTCGAAAATATGCGAATACTGTATATTGATGCTTAGAATGTAGCACTTAATCTAGAACTCTGAGTGTAATTTATTCTCTGTAATCTTAACCCGAGTGCATATGTATATGTTGTCTTGTTCCTATGTCTCTTCAATAAAAAGAATTTATAAAAAAAAATAAAATAAATAAATAAATGTCATGCTCTATCTGAATCATGAAATAAAAAAACATAATTTATGCTTACCTGATAAATTTATTTCTCTTGTGATGTATCGAGTCCACGGATTCATCCATACTTGTGGGATATTCTCCTTCCCTACAGGAAGTGGCAAAGAGAGCACCCACAGCAGAGCTGTCTATATAGCTCCTCCCTTAGCTCCACCCCCCAGTCATTCGACCGAAGGCTAGGAAGAAAAAGGAGAAACTATAGGGTGCAGTGGTGACTGAAGTTTTTTAAATAAAAATATATTGCCTGTCTTAATAAACAGGGCGGGCCGTGGACTCGATACATCACAAGAGAAATAAATTTATCAGGTAAGCATAAATTATGTTTTCTCTTGTAAGATATATCGAGTCCATGGATTCATCCATACTTGTGGGATACCAATACCAAAGCTTTAGGACACGGATGAAGAGAGGGACAAGACAGGTAGCTAAGAGGAAGGCACCACTGCTTGTAGAACCTTTCTCCCAAAAATAGCCTCCGAAGAAGCAAAAGTATCGAATTTGTAAAATTTGGAAAAAGTATGAAGCGAAGACCAAGTCGCCGCATTACAAATCTGTTCAACAGAAGCCTCATTATTAAAAGCCCATGTGGAAGCCACAGCTCTAGTAGAATGAGCAGTAATTCTTTCAGGAGGCTGCTGGCCAGCAGTCTCATAAGCCAAATGGATGATGCTTTTCAGCCAAAAGGAAAGAGAGGTAGCCGTAGCCCTTTGACCTCTCCGTTTTCCAGAATAAACAACAAACAATGAAGATGTTTGACGGAAATCTTTAGTTGCTTGTAAGTAGAACTTTAAAGCACGAACTACATAAAGATTGTGCAACAGACGTTCCTTCTTTGATGAAGGATTAGGACACAGTGAAGGAACAACAATCTCCTGATTGATATTCCTATTAGAAACAACCTTAGGAAGAAAACCAGGTTTGGTACGCAAAACCACCTTATCTGCATGGAAAACAAGGTAAGGTGAATCACACTGTAAAGCAGATAGCTCAGAAACTCTTCGAGCCGAAGAGATAGCTACTAAAAACAAAACTTTCCAAGATAGAAGCTTAATATCTATGGAATGCATAGGTTCAAACGGAACCCCTTGAAGAACTTTAAGAACTAAGTTTAGAATCCATGGCGGAGCAACAGGTTTAAATACAGGCTTGACTAAATGCTTGAACGTCTGGGACATCTGCCAGACGTTTGTGTAACAGAATAGACAAAGCAGATATTTGTCATTTTAGGGAACTAGCTGATAATCCCTTCTCCAATCCTTCTTGGAGAAAAGAAAATATTCTAGGAATTCTAATCTTACTCCATGAGTAACCTTTGGATTCAAACACTTTAATCAAAGCAAATAACACTTAGAAATAAAATGGTACTGTGCCTTTAAGAGAAAAAAAATCTGCACAAATTCTGCAAAACAGTGTAAAAAAGCTGTAAACTCAACAACATTTTTACAGTAGTATCATAAAGCCTTGGTAACTTTGCACAGCTATGCAAATAAACAATTAACCCCTTAATGGAAAAAACGGATTGGAAAAAATGGCAAAACCGGCAAAAAAATGTTCAGCACCTTGCCATAGCTCTGCTGTGGCGCTTACCTGCCCTTTAGGAATGATTTGTGGGGGAAAAAACTTCTTTTACAGCCCTCAAACACAGCCGGAACCTCTGGAGAAGCAGTCAGATGTCTCAGAAGAAATGAGGCATGAAAATAGGCCCCTCCCACCTCACTCGATGTTTTGAGGCCTATCAGAAACACAACACCCTAAAACAAGCCACAATGACCCCTTAAAGTCCCTCCAAAAAAAGTTATATTTGCAACTTTTCTAAATAAACAAAAACGTTTTTTCCTATCAGTGTCACCAGTAACTAATGAGCCCTTCATGCAAGCTGGAATTCCTATCAAGTGTTTGAATACAGCTTACCCTTCCCTCATGGGGATACTGCCAGCCTTTTCTAGAATTAACACAGTCTGTCTAGAAAAAAATAGACTGAACATACCTCAATGCAGTTTACCCTGCAAACTGTTCCCCCAACTGAAGTTTTCCTGTACTCTTCAGCCTTTGTGAGAACAGCAGTGGGTCTTAGTTACAAAGTGCTAAGATCATCATCCTCCTTGCAGAAATATTCATCCCTTTTCTGCCAGAGAGTAAATAGTACACACCGGTACCATTTAAAATAACAAACTTTTGCTTGAGAAATAAAAAACTAACATTTTTGTCACCACACTCACTCTGCCCTTCCTAGTACTTAGAGTAGGCAAAGAGAATGACTGGGAGGTGGAGCTAAGGGAGGAGCTATATAGACAGCTCTGCTGTGGGTGCTCTCTTTGCCACTTCCTGTAGGGAAGGAGAATATCCCCCAAGTATGGATGAATCTGTGGACTCGATACATCTTACAAGAGAAAAATTGGGCTCAGTGTCCCTTTAAGTAAAACACCACAAAATATCAGCACATTCAACCCTTATCAAAAGGTAGTACTCAGTTTGAAGTCTCGACAAATTAACATTCATTGTCATGCTTTAGCGGTTATTGTTTGAAATTTGTTGTTTTTTTATTAAAAAAATGCCTCAAATTCATCTGCAACTTCAGTGTCTCATACATAGGCCCCAATATTCAAAGCATCAACGATATATTTGAATTAAAGAGGTGGACACCCGTGAAGTTCCGGGGAATGGCGATGTGTCTCCTATAGGATATAATGAGGAGCGCTATGTCAGCAGAACATTGCAACTTGTCGGCACTTTCTGCGGGTGGGGTGTATTTGAAGTGTTCCTACACAGTGCAGACAGTGCGCTCACTGAAACCAACACAGTTTCTGTGTCAGAACACTTCAAATAATGCCTGTGTGACCTTACTGCAACTACACCTACACTACCTGCATCACACTATAAACATGACTGACACCCTACCCGTAACCTGCACTTCAGAGATTGGAATATGTTGCACTGCTGGCGATGTATCCCAATCAAAGTGCAGGTTACACCCCCTGGAAGGCACTGTTAACTTCCTCAGAATGCCTACATCTATGTCATACTCTAGCTATACTCCCCCTGGAACCCCAGCGAACTCCCTAATACACCTACGTCATGTCTTAGATACACTCCCCTGAAATGCCCAGCTAACACCCACGTCGTATCTTCCCTATACTCCCCATGGAATGCCCAGATAACACCTACACCTATGTAATGTCTGCAATCTAAGGCCTAGATTTGGAGTTCGGCGGTAGCCGTCAAAACCAGCGTTAGAGGCTCCTAACGCTGGTTTTGGCCGCCCGCTGGTATTTGGAGTCAGTGATTAAAGGGTCTAACGCTCACTTTTCAGCCGCGACTTTTCCATACCGCAGATCCCCCTACGCCATTTGCGTATCCTATCTTTTCAATGGGATCTTCCTAATGCCGGTATTTAGAGTCGTTTCTGAAGTGAGCGTTAGAGCTCTAACGACAAAATTCCAGCCGCCTGAAAATAGCAGGAGTTAAGAGCTTTCTGGCTAACGCCGGTTCATAAAGCTCTTAACTACTGTACCCTAAAGTACACTAACACCCATAAACTACCTATGTACCCCTAAACCGAGCTCCCCCCACATCGCCGCCACTCGATTAAAATTTGTAACCCCTAATCTGCCGACCGCCACCTACGTTATACTTATGTACCCCTAATCTGCTGCCCCTAACACCGCCGACCCCTGTATTACATTTATTAACCCCTAACCTGCCCCCCACAACGTCGCCGCCAGCTACTTAAAATAATTAACCCCTAATCTTCCGACCGCAAAGCGCCGCCACCTACGTTATCCCTATGTACCCCTAATCTGCTACCCCTAACACCGCCGACCCCTATATTATATTTATTAACCCCTAATCTTCCCCCCTCAACGTCGCCGACACCTGCCTACACTTATTAACCCCTAATCTGCCGAGCGGACCTGAGCGCTACTATAATAAAGTTATTAACCCCTAACCCGCCTCACTAACCCTATCATAAATAGTATTAACCCCTAATCTGCCCTCCCTAACATCGCCGACACCTACCTTCAATTATTAACCCCTAATCTGCCGAGCGGACCTCACCGCTACTATAATAAATGTATTAACCCCTAAAGCTAAGTCTAACCCTAATACTAACACCCCCCTAAGTTAAATATAATTTACATCTAACGAAATAAATTAACTCTTATTAAATAAATGATTCCTATTTAAAGCTAAATACTTACCTGTAAAATAAATCCTAATATAGCTACAATATAAATTATAATTATATTATAGCTATTTTAGGATTAATATTTATTTTACAGGCAACTTTGTAATTATTTTAACCAGGTACAATAGCTATTAAATAGTTAAGAACTATTTAATAGTTACCTAGTTAAAATAATAACAAATTTACCTGTAAAATAAATCCTAACCTAAGATATAATTAAACCTAACACTACCCTATCAATAAATTAATTAAATAAACTACCTACAATTACCTACAATTAACCTAACACTACACTATCAATAAATTAATTAAACACAATTCCTACAAATAAATACAATTAAATAAACTAGCTAAAGTACAAAAAATAAAAAAGAACTAAGTTACAAAAAATAATAAAATATTTACAAACATAAGAAAAATATTACAACAATTTTAAACTAATTACACCTACTCTAAGCCCCCTAATAAAATAACAAAGCCCCCCAAAATAAAAAATTCCCTACCCTATTCTAAATTAAAAAAGTTACAAGCTCTTTTACCTTACCAGCCCTGAACAGGGCCCTTTGCGGGGCATGCCCCAAGGATTTCAGCTCTTTTGCCTGTAAAAAAAAACATACCATACCCCCCCCCCAACATTACAACCCACCACCCACATACCCCTAATCTAACCCAAACCCCCCTTAAATAAACCTAACACTAAGCCCCTGAAGATCTTCCTACCTTGTCTTCACCATACCAGGTTCACCGATCCGTCCTGGCTCCAACATCTTCATCCAACCCAAGCGGGGGTTGGCGATCCATCATCTGGTGCTGAAGAGGTCCAGAAGAGGCTCCAAAGTCTTCCTCCTATCCGGCAAGAAGAGGACATCCGGACCGGCAAACATCTTCTCCAAGCGGCATCTTCAATCTTCTTCCATCCGGTGCGGAGCGGGTCCATCTTGAAGCAGGCGACGCGGATCCATCCTCTTCTTCCGTTGTCTCCCGACGAATGACGGTTCCTTTAAGGGACGTCATCCAAGATGGCGTCCCTCGAATTCCGATTGGCTGATAGGATTCTATCAGCCAATCGGAATTAAGGTAGGAATTTTCTGATTGGCTGATGGAATCAGCCAATCAGAATCAAGTTCAATCCGATTGGCTGATCCAATCAGCCAATCAGATTGAGCTCGCATTCTATTGGCTGATCGGATACCAGAGTTGCTTTTTTGGAGCCTAACGCAGCATTTGTTTAAACTCTCGATACCAGAGTTAAATTTATGGTGCGGCCAGAAAAAAGCCCGCGGAGCGTTAACAGCCCTTTTACCGCCGAACTCCAAATCTAGGCCTAACTGACTAATAAAGTATACAAAAGAAAACCCTCCCTATTATAACTATAGGAGCTGTAGATCCAATGTTGAAATGATATGCATTGTCATGTATAATTCATATTATTTTAAGTATTGTATCTAATTTAAAATGCAGTTATTTCCTGTTTTATTATTTTGCTTCAGCCATACCTACAGATTCCATTCCTTGACTTGGTTATTATGTAAAGATTACCTGGGAGTTGCAGAGTAGGAATCCACTTGCATATATTTAGCACTTTCTTACATACACCTCTGCTAGAAAACCTGAAGTGGGAGGTAGGCACGAGGGCTGGTAAGGTGGTGAGGGAAATCCAAAATCGTAGTCAGGAGAAAGCCAAGGTTAACTTGGAGATCTGTCCACAAGAAGGCATGGCAGCAAGCAGAGTCAGGAAGGATCAAGGTCAGTAACAGACAGTCCGCCAGGCAATAATGCAAAACTGAAGGCAAAGAGGGGTCACAGTCTAGGCCAGGGTCAGATTAAAGGGACAGTCTAGATGAAATTTGTTATTCTTTAAAAATAGATAATCCCTTTATTACACATTCCCCAGTTTTGCATAACCAACACGGTTATATTAATACACTTTTTACCTCTTTAATAACCTTGTACATATGCCTATGCAGACTGCCCCCTTATCTCAGTTCTTTAACAGACTTTAATTTTGGCCAATAAGTGCTGACTCATAAATAACTCCATGGGAGTTAGCACAATGTTATCTATATGGCACACATAAACTAACACTGTCTAACTAAACAACTGTCAAAATGCACTGAGATAAGAGGCAGCCTTCAAAAGTTTAGAAATCAGTTTGAAGCTACCTAGTTTTAGCTTTCAAAAAAGAATGCTAAGAGAACAAAGCAAATTTGATGATAAAAGTAAAATGGAAAGTTGTTTAAAACTGCATGCCCCATCTGAATCATGAAAGTTTAATTTTGACCTGACTGTCCCCTTAAAGTGAAAGTCAAACGCTAGGTTTGACTATTGAAACAAATAAAGGGAACTTTCATTCATGAAGTATAAGATACTTCATGTAGAAAGCGCCTTTATTTGCTTCAACCGATCGCCATTCTTAGCTGCTACAGCAGCCCACGGCTAAAAAATTTTGTTGCTAAGAGGTGACATTTTCACCTCTTAGCCAATAGCAGTGTGGTAAACCCGGCTTGGCGCCCATGGGAGCCGGATTTACAGCACGGCTATTGGCTAAGAGGTGAAAACGTCACCTCTTAGCAAAACATTTTTTAGCCGTGGGCTGCTGTAGCAGCTAAGAACGGCGATCAGTTGAAACAAATAAAGGAGCTTTCTACATGAAGTATCTTATCCTTCCTGAATGAAAGCCCCATTTACTTGTTTCAATAGTCAATCCTAGCATTTGTAGGATTGACTTTTACTTTAAGTTCAGTTGTAAAGGCATCAAGAAGCAAAGACTATCAGAGACGTAATGGGAAGAAAAAGGTTGACAAGCCAGAAGACAGTAGGAAGCAAAGAAAGGACAAGTAGAGGAGGCAAAGGAACCAGGAAAACCTATAAGGGTTTGAGCACTTCTCTCTTTTTATTTATGCAAATTAGGACACTTGGAGAAGTCTCCCTAAGTGTGATGCGGTAATCCTGATGTGGACCCATTGCTGATTGTGCCTAGAGGGATATGGCTGCACCTCACTGACAAGGCCCACACTAGGCCAAAACGTACATCTAGGGTTTTGCTGTTTTGCTCGTTCAGAGAGGGATTGCCTGGTATTTCAGGACTGGCCTGCACTGTTAAGTCAGGATCAGACTGATATGCTACAGAAAAGTTCTTCTCTGTGAAAGGCACATATTGAGCAAAAAGAGGCTGCTTCTAGGGTGGTAACTAGCCATAGAACAAGCTATTATGCTATTGTTTGTTCCCAGGTTGAGCGCTTCTCTCTTTATTTATGCAAACCTAGAAGGGTTACTGGGAGCCAAGGAAACTACTTGTCACAATAACCAAGTAAGGAGTGAAGGGCTTCAGAGGATTTTATAGGGCCTTGTGTGACATCATGATGTGCAAGGATGCCATTTGATGGGGTGCTATCCTTGGGCACGTGCACTAACCTGCTGGTAAATATTAGTATAGTCTGCCTGTGGAGCAGAGAAGACAGAAGGGATTATTGCGGCTAATAATGGCTTCGGTTCCAACAGCGTGCCTGAAAATAGCACGCCTGGGGATAGTGCGATGGAGACTACCCTGGTTCTTTGTGCGATCCTGTCCAACGACTTAGAACACCCAGAGATGTTAGCTCTGCAACCCGGCAACAGCACAGGTAAGTACAGCACTAACATTTTATAACAAATTTAAATTCCTTTAATTTGCCGGTCCCCTGCATCATGTGACAGTCATCAGCCAAACAAAGACTCATACACTAAACTCTTGCGCATCGGTGCCTTAAAGCGTGCATAGAAAAAACTATACAACATTTGTTATGGTAAATACACTGGAAAGTCTCTTAAAACTGCATGCTCTATCTGGATCATACAAGTTTAATTTTAGTGTCCTTTTAAGAAACAGAAATTCTTACTTTAACATCTGTAAAATAAAATTTTCATTTCAGCCTTTTCAAATTACTCATCTTCCCATCTTCACAGCAAAAGGCTAATAAAATGTTTAGCAATCACAGGATTACTTTAATAACTTATAAATTCTAGTTCTATTATAAATTTAAATCATAATTCATATAATTGAGAAGTCATCATCAAAACAAAAGTAAATCAGAGCTGAACAGCTTCTATTCCCCATTATATGCTTATGGATCACAACACACAAGAACACTATAATCGTTGTGCTGTTCACTTGGATACAAACTCAGATACAAACAATTTACAAGCTTTCAATTTCTTTCTGTAAAATAATTGGACTGTGGGCCATTGTGCCAAGATGAAAGAAAAGGAAATTTATGCTTACCTGATAAATGTATTTCTTTTACGATACGACGAGTCCACGGATTTCATCCTTACTTGTGGGATTTATCCTCCTACTAACAGGAAGTGGCAAAGAGCACCACAGCAGAGCTGTATATATAGCTCCTCCCTTCCCTCCACCTCCAGTCATTCGACCGAAGTTAGGAAGAGAAAGGAAAAGCCAAAGGTGCAGAGGTGACTGAAGTTTATTAAAAATGACAGGGTGAGCCGTGGACTCGTCGTATCGTAAAAGAAAACATAATTTATGTAAGAACTTACCTGATAAATTCATTTCTTTCATATTAGCAAGAGTCCATGAGCTAGTGACGTATGGGATATACATTCCTACCAGGAGGGGCAAAGTTTCCCAAACCTCAAAATGCCTATAAATACACCCCTCACCACACCCACAATTCAGTTTAACGAATAGCCAAGAAGTGGGGTGATAAAAAAGTGCGAAAGCATATAAAATAAGGAATTGGAATAATTGTGCTTTATACAAAAATCATAACCACCCCAAAAAAAGGGCGGGCCTCATGGACTCTTGCTAATACGAAAGAAATGAATTTATCAGGTAAGTTCTTACATAAATTATGTTTTCTTTCATGTAATTAGCAAGAGTCCATGAGCTAGTGACGTATGGGATAATGATTACCCAAGATGTGGATCTTTCCACGCAAGAGTCACTAGAGAGGGAGGGATAAAATAAAGACAGCCAATTCCTGCTGAAAATAATCCACACCCAAAATAAAGTTTAATGAAAAACATAAGCAGAAGATTCAAACTGAAACCGCTGCCTGAAGTACTTTTCTACCAAAAACTGCTTCAGAAGAAGAAAATACATCAAAATGGTAGAATTTAGTAAAAGTATGCAAAGAGGACCAAGTTGCTGCTTTGCAAATCTGATCAATCGAAGCTTCATTCCTAAACGCCCAGGAAGTAGAAACTGACCTAGTAGAATGAGCTGTAATCCTTTGAGGCGGAGTTTTACCCGACTCAACATAGGCAAGATGAATTAAAGATTTCAACCAAGATGCCAAAGAAATGGCAGAAGCTTTCTGGCCTTTTCTAGAACCAGAAAAGATAACAAATAAACTAGAAGTCTTTCGGAAAGACTTAGTAGCTTCAACATAATATTTCAAAGCTCTAACAACATCCAAAGAATGCAATGATTTCTCCTTAGAATTCTTAGGATTAGGACATAATGAAGGAACCACAATTTCTCTACTAATGTTGTTAGAATTCACAACTTTAGGTAAAAATTCAAAAGAAGTTTGCAACACTGCCTTATCCTGATGAAAAATCAGAAAAGGAGACTCACAAGAAAGAGCAGATAATTCAGAAACTCTTCTGGCAGAAGAGATTGCCAAAAGGAACAAAAAACTTTCCAAGAAAGTAATTTAATGTCCAATGAATGCATAGGTTCAAATGGAGGAGCTTGAAGAGCCCCCAGAACCAAATTCAAACTCCAAGGAGGAGAAATTGACTTAATGACAGGTTTTATACGAACCAAAGCTTGTACAAAACAATGAATATCAGGAAGATTAGCAATCTTTCTGTGAAAAAGAACAGAAAGAGCAGAGATTTGTCCTTTCAAAGAACTTGCGGATAAACCTTTATCTAAACCATCCTGAAGAAACTGTAAAATTCTCGGAATTCTAAAAGAATGCCAAGAAAAATGATGAGAAAGACACCAAGAAATATAAGTCTTCCAGACTCTATAATATATCTCTCTGGATACAGATTTACGAGCCTGTAACATAGTATTAATCACAGAGTCAGAGAAACCTCTTTGACCAAGAATCAAGCGTTCAATCTCCATACCTTTAAATATAAGGATTTGAGATCCTGATGGAAAAAAGGACCTTGCGACAGAAGGTCTGGTCGTAGCGGAAGAGTCCACGGATGGCAAGAGGCCATCCGGACAAGATCCGCATACCAAAACCTGTGAGGCCATGCCGGAGCTACCAGCAGAACAAACGAGCATTCCTTCAGAATCTTGGAGATTACTCTTGGAAGAAGAACTAGAGGCGGAAAGATATAAGCAGGATGATACTTCCAAGGAAGTGATAATGCATCCACTGCTTCCGCCTGAGGATCCCGGGATCTGGACAGATACCTGGGAAGTTTCTTGTTTAGATGAGACGCCATCAGATCTATTTCTGGAAGCTCCCACATTTGAACAATCTGAAGAAATACCTCTGGGTGAAGAGACCATTCGCCCGGATGCAACGTTTGGCGACTGAGATAATCCGCTTCCCAATTGTCTATACCTGGGATATGAACCGCAGAGATTAGACAGGAGCTGGATTCCGCCCAAACCAGAATTCGAGATACTTCTTTCATAGCCAGAGGACTGTGAGTCCCTCCTTGATGATTGATGTATGCCACCGTAGTGACATTGTCCGTCTGAAAGCAAATGAACGATTCTCTCTTCAGAAGAGGCCAAGACTGAAGAGCTCTGAAAATTGCACGGAGTTCCAAAATATTGATCGGTAATCTCACCTCCTGAGATTCCCAAACTCCTTGTGCCGTCAGAGATCCCCACACAGCTCCCCAACCTGTGAGACCCACCTCCATAGGAGGCAAAGTTTGTAAAACTGAATTGTGGGTGTGGTGAGGGGTGTATTTATAGGCATTTTGAGGTTTGGGAAACTTTGCCCCTTCTGGTAGGAATGTATATCCCATACGTCACTAGCTCATGGACTCTTGCTAATTACATGAAAGAAATTAATTTATCAGGTAAGCATAAATTTCCTTTTCTTTTACAAGATACGACGAGTCCACGGATTTCATCCTTACTTGTGGGATATAATACCAAAGCTATAGGACACGGATGAAAAGGGAGGGACAAGACAGGAACCTAAATGGAAGGCACCACAGCTTGAAGAACCTTTCTCCCAAAAACAGCCTCAGAAGAAGCAAAAGTATCAAATTTGGAAAATTTGGAAAAAAAAAGTGTGAAGAGACGACCAAGTTGCAGCCTTGCAAATCTGTTCAACAGAAGCATCGTTTTTAAATTCCCATGAGGAAGCCACAGCCCTAGTAGAATGAGCCATAATTCTTTCAGGAGGCTGCTGTCCAGCAGTCTCATATGCCAGACGGATGATACTCCTCAGCTAAAAAGAAAGAGGTAGCCGTAGCCTTCTGGCCCCTACGCTTTCCAGAAAAAACAACAAATAATGAAGATGATTGCCGAAAACCCTTAGTCGCCTGCAAGTAAAACTTCAGGGCGCGGACCACGTCCAAATTATATAACAGATGTTCCTTCAAGGAAGGAACTACAATTTCCTGATTAATATTCTTATTAGAAACCACCTTAGGAAGGAAACCAAGTTTGGTACGCAAAACCACCTTATCAGAATGGAAGATAAGGTAAGGTGAGTCACATTCTAAAGCTGAAAGCTCAGAAACTCTGCGAGCAGAAGACATAGCAACCAAAAATAAAACTTTCCAATATAAAAACTTAATATCTATGGAATGCATAGGTTCAAACGGAACCCCTTGAAGAACACTAAGAACCAAATTCAAACTTCAAGGAGGAGCAATTGGTCTAAATACAGGCCTGATTCTAGTCAAAGCCTGACAAAAAGATTGAACGTCTGGAACATCTGACAGATGTTTGTGTAACAGAATAAGGCAGAAATTTGTCCCTTTAAGGAACTTGCTGATAATCCTTTCTCCAATCCATCTTGGAGAAAAGATAAAATTCTGGGAATCCTAACCCTACTCCACGAGTAGCCCTTGGATTCACACCAATAAAGATATTTACGCCATACTGTATGGTAAATCTTTCTAGTAACAGGTTTATGTGCCTGAATCAAAGTATCAATAACTGAATCAGAGACAAATTAGCTAGGTTGAACGACCAAGGCACTGCCAACGCATCTATCAGTTCGGCTTGAGGATCCCTGGACCTGGATCTGTATCTTGGGAGCTTGGCATTCTGACGAGATGCCATCAGATCCAATTCCGGTCTTCCCCACCTGAGAATCAGAGTGGCAAATACCTCCGGATGGAGTTCCCATTCCCCCGGATGAAACGTCTGTCTGCTCAAAAAGTCCGCTTCCCAGTTGTCCACTCCTGGGATTTATATTGCTGACAGATAAAAAGAGTGGGTCTCCGCCCACCGAATTATCTTGGATACTTCCGTCATTGCTAAGGAACTCCTTGTTCCTCCTTGATTGATGTAAGCCACAGTTGTGATGTTGTCCGACTGAAACCGGATGAATTTGGCTGAAGCTAACTGAGGCCAAGCCTTAAGAGCATTGAATATCGCTCTCAACTCCAGAATATTGATTGGGAGCAGCGACTCTGAGCGAGTCCACACACCCTGAGCCCTCAGGGAATTCCAAACCGCCCCCCAACCTAGTAGGCTGGCATCCGTTGTCACTATCACCCATGATGGTCTGCGGAAAAACACATCCCCCGGGACAGATGATCCTGCAACAACCACCAAAGAAGAGTCTCTTGTCTCCAGGTCCAGATCTATCTGAGGAGACAAATTTGCATAATCTCCATTCCACTGTCTGAGCATGCTCAGTTGTAGAGGTCTGAGATGAAAACGAGCAAACGGAATGATGTCCATTGCTGCCACCATCAATCCAATCATTTCCATGCACAGGGCCACTGAAGGTCGAGGATTGGACTGAAGAGCAAGGCATGTGTTCA
Source organism: Bombina bombina (assembly GCF_027579735.1). Classification (NCBI taxonomy): domain Eukaryota; kingdom Metazoa; phylum Chordata; class Amphibia; order Anura; family Bombinatoridae; genus Bombina; species Bombina bombina. The sequence continues at coordinate 419,155,110 of NC_069500.1, read as the reverse complement.
GAATCTTTAACTTTCTGACCTCCGTTAAGAAAATTTTCATGGACACAGAATCTATCAGAGTTCCCAGGAAAGGAACCCTTGTCTGTGGAATTAGTGAACTCTTTCCTACATTCACCTTCCACCCGTGAGTCCTTAAGAAGGACAGAACTATGTCGGTATGAGACTTTGCTAGTTGATAAGACAGCGCCTGGATCAGAATATCGTCCACATAAGGCGCCACAGAAATTCCCCGCGGTCTGAGAACCGCTAGCAGAGACCCTAGAACCTTTGTGAAGATCCTGGGAGCTGTGACCAGTCCGAAAGGAAGAGCCACGAACTGAAAATGTTTGTCCAGAAAGGCAAATCTCAGAAACTGGTGATGATCTATGTGGATAGGAATGTGAAGGCATGAATCCTTTAAATCCACGGTAGTCATATATTGACCCTCCTGGATCAATGGAAGAATAGTTTGGATAATCTCCATCTTGAAGGATGGGACTCTTAGAAACTGGTTTAGACTTTTGAGGTCTAAAATGGGTCTGAATGTTCCCTCCTTTTTGTGAACCACAAAAAGATTTGAGTAAAACCCCTGCCCCTGTTCCAGAATTGGAACCGGACAGATTACTCCCATAGTAGAGAGGTCTTTTACTCAATGTAAGAACGCCTCTCTTTTCAATCGTGAAAGAAGGAACCTCCCTCTTGGGAGAAAATTTTTGAACTCCAGACGATACCCTTGGGACACGATTTCCAGTGCCCAAGGATCTTGAACAAATCTTATCCAAGCCTGGGTAAAGCGAGACAGTCTGCCCCCTACAATATCCGGGTCCCGGATCGGGGGCCGCCCCTTCATGCTGTCTTGGGAGCAGCAGTGGGCTTCTTGGGTTGTTTACCCTTGTTCCAAGCCTGATTGGGTCTCTCCAGACAGACTTGGATTGAGCAAAGTTCCCTTCCTGTTTAGTGGAAGAGGAGGAGGGGACTCCTTTGAAGTTTCAAAAGGAACGAAAATTACTCTGTCTACCCCTCTGCTTAGATGTTTTATCTTGAGGTAATAGATGGCCCGTACCTCCCGTAATGTCAGAAATAATTTCTTTCAAGTCAGGGCCGAATAGAGTCTTCCCCTTGAAAGGAATAGATAATAGCTTGATTTTAGAAGATACGTCCGCAGACCAAGACTTTAACCACAAGGCTCTGCGCGCTAGAATGGCAAAACCTGTATTCTTAGCTGCTAACTTAGCAATCTGAAAAGCGGCATCAGTGACAAAGGAATTGGCCAATTTTAGGGCCTTAATCCTATCCAATATTTCCTCCAAAGAAGTCTCCGTCTTCAGAGATTCTTCCAAGGCATCAAACAAAAAAGCAGCCGCTGTTGTAACTGATACAATACAAGCCGTCGGCTGTAAAAGAAAACCTTGATGAACAAACAGCTTCTTCAGCAGACCCTCTAATTTTTTATCCATAGGGTCCTTGAAAGCACAACTGTATTCAATAGGAATAGTTGTACGCTTAGCTAGTGCAAAAATAGCTCCCTCCACCTTAGGGACTGTTTGCCAAAAGTCCTTCACAGTGTTAGGTATAGGGTACATCTTCTTGAACACAGAGGAAGGTGAGAACGGGATACTCAGCCTATCCCATTCCTTGAAGATAATCTCCGAAATTCTCTTAGGAACTGGAAAGGTATCTGAGTAATTAGGGACTTCCAAGTATCTGTCCATTTTACACAACTTTTCTGGTGGAACCACACTTGAATCACAATCGTCTAGAGTCGCTAAAACCTCCCTAAGCAACAGTCGGAGGTGCTCCAGCTTAAATCTAAAAGACATAATGTCCGAATCTGTACGGGGCAATGCACTACCTGAATCAGACAGTTCCCCCTCAGACAATCTCCTTACCCTCTAATTCAGAGGATTGGGAGGGTAAGTCCGAAATAGCCATCAAGGCATCAGAAGCTACAGGGACTCCCTGCGTTTCTGCCCTGCTACGTTTGCCCTGTAACACTGGTAACTTAGAAAAAACCTCAGTGAGAGTGATGACATTACTGTAGCCATATCCTGCAAGGTGAAAGAAGTAGACACCATTGCAGCGGGCGTTAAAGGCTGTGCCGCTTGGGGAGAAGATTGCGGTAAACTCTGAATCTCATTGGCTAGAGAATCCTCTTTAGACATATCTTTATTACATAACACCTTATCTTTACATTGCAAAGCTCTCTCAACACAATCTTCACATAGTGTGACAGGTGGTTCCACAATGGCATCCAAACACATAAGACATGTACTTTGCTCCATGTCCTCCATAGTAACAGATGCAAGGTACAAAAAAATCTCAGGTCTCCTTTATTAATGTAAAATAAAAAAGAAAGAATAAAGAAAAAGAATACTGTTCCTTTAAGTATCTATAAAATCCGAGTACTGTGCTTGAATAAAAAAAATCTTTTAATAATAATTCAAATTTATTTGGCCAAACTTTATTAACTTATAAGAAAAAAATAAACTGTTTGTCACCCTGCCACAGCTCTGCTGCGGCTCCTACCTGCCCTGTACAACCGTGATCCACTCGGTTAAGAAAATCGTTCCCTTTCTCTGCAAAACGTTCCTCTCTCTCTACTGTCTGTAGTGCTTGTGAAGAGCGCACTACAGGAGCTGCCATCACAGGAAACACAATATCCGGACCGGACTAAAACGTATCTGAGCTAAAAAAGCACGCGAGTGAAGCCCCACCCATTGTGGGCGTTAACTACCGGAACCTGGGAGACTCTAAGCTAAACATAGTACCACACAAAAACATCCCCAGCGTCAGCCATATCAGTTGTTTACCCTTGTTCCCATGAATAAAGGCAAAACTCTTACACCCATAATTACTACACAACAGGAATAAACTGTCCCAGCGTTTCTGGCCCAGGAAAGCCTAACTGTCATAGAAGCGTCTATAAAAAAGACCTTAATGTCCCAGTGCCTGCCTAAAATCTCTAGCATGTCTGGGAGGCAAATAATGTATGTCATTTTGTGCAAAAAAAAGGTATACATACTATGAAAGGCAAATATTTTAACAAAGTCCTTCTCAGCAATACCCGACAGTGTACAGTTAGTTCTGAGTAACTGCTGCAAGCCCCAGAAATATAACTGCACCTACCTCCATGCTGAGTAACAGCATGAAAAACTACTCACAGTGTCCAGAGGTCCACTGTCCCCTCCAGAGGTCCTGTGGATAATTAAGGACTTAGGCAAGTTCCTAAGACCATCTCCAGAGACAGTACCAAAAGGGGAGACGCAGTGAGGGTAAAAACCCCCACTAGTTCCCACAAAGGGCCCAGAATAAAAATAGCACACATAGGTACCATTTAAAAATAAAAAATTCTTGATTGAAGAATCTAAACTAACACCTCACTTTACCTCTTCCTATTACACAGGCAAAGAGAATGACTGAAGGTGGAGGGAAGGGAGGAGCTATATATACAGCTCTGCTGTGGTGCTCTTTGCCACTTCCTGTTAGCAGGAGGATAAATCCCACAAGGATGAAATCTGTGGACTCGTCGTATCTTGTAAAAGAACATACTATTACCTACTTTAGCCAAAAGCCTACAGGCAGAGAAAACTAAAATGTATCCTTACCTGATAAATTAATTTCTTTCATGATGGTGAGAGCCCATGAGTCATCACATATGGAAATATTCCCCTCCTGACTACTAGGAAGAGGCAAAAGACACTCCAACACACAAAGCAGTGGAATCCACAAGACCACCGTAAAATGAGGGGGGAGGAGCAAACTGTAAAGGTAGGACATTACTATTTAGGCACTTTGGCCTGCAGAACTTTCTTGCCAAAGGCAGACTCCGAATCATACACATCAAAGTGATAAAACTTAGAAAAGGTGTGTAAATAAGACCAAGTAGCTGTCTTACAAATCTGATCAATAGCCTTATTACAAAAGGCCCAAGAAGCATGAACATCTCTAGTGGAATGAGCAGTATTGTACTAAAGAGTAGTTTTCCCCATAACCAAATAAGCCTTGCAAATTAAAACTTTAAGCCAGGCTGCTAAAGTAACAACTGTAGCTTTCGGACATTTGTGAGGCCCAGAAAAATGAACAAAAAGCAGGTCTGAATTTTTTTGTGGCTTCCACATAATATTTGAGAGACCTTAGAGCATCCAAGTTGTGAAGAAGATGCTAATTAGAATTCTTATGAGCAGGACAAAAAGAAGGGGCCAAAACTTCCTGATTGATAGTATCTGTAGGTATTACCATAGAAAGAAAAGAATAGCAAGTGTGAAGAATAGCCTTATCGTAATGAAAAAAAGGAAGTTTGCATGACAAAGCTGAAAGCTCAGAAACCCTTCTAGTTGAAGAAATAGCTAGTAGAAAAAAAAAACCTTCCAGGAAAAAAGCTGATGGTCTAAACCATGGATCAGCTCAAAGGGCAGAGTTTGAAGAACCCTCAAACCCAGATTAAGATTCCAAGGAGGAAAAACAACAACAACACGAGTAACTGGTTTAATTTTGATTAAAGACATGGAAGTCCAGAATTTTAGCAATTTTGTTATGAAGCGAAACAGAAAGAAATTAAAGCTAACCCTTCAGTGAACTAGATAAACCTTTATGTAGACCAGGGGTTTTCAGACCTGTCCCTAAGTCTCCCCAACAGGCCAGATTTTCACGATTACATTGGGCAAAAGCAGTAAAAGAAATACAAAACACCAGATTTTTCTGTCATGAAATAGGTAGAACATACAATTTTCAACAACTTTCCGGTTTACTTATATGATCAAATTTGCTTCATTCTCTTGGAATCATTTGTCGAAGGAGCAGCAATGCACTGCTGGTTTCTAACTGAACACATGAGTGAGCCAATGACAACAAGCAATCAGCAGCTAGAACCTAGGTTAGTTGCTGCTCCTGAACTTACCTAGATAAACTTATCAGCAAAGATTATCAAAAGAAGGAAGCAAATAAAATATAAGTAAATTGGAAAGTTTAAAATTGTATGCTCTGTCTAATTAATGAATGTCTAATTATGACTTTACTGTCCCTTTACTAACCATGTTTAGTAATCAGCTGTTCATTTCCCCTGTGCTCCAGTTCAGGACAGGTTTGAAAAGCCCTCTGATCTAGACCTTCCTGCAGCAACTCAAGAACTCTAGGCATTCTATTGATAACCTATGTGGGAAGACAACACTAAACATGCTTTCCAGACCCTATGATAAATACAACTGGTAACAAGTTTCCTAGACTAAATCTGGGTATCAATAACTTTTTCAGAAAAACTCTCAGACAGAATCCAGCATTCAATCATCTTGCGGTCAAATTTTGAGATCTTGATAAAAGAAAGGGCCTTGAGAGAAAGAAGATCCTATCTTAGAGGAAGCCTCCAAGGTGAGCACGAGGGCATCTGAACTAGATGTGCAAACAAAAATACTGTGAGGCCACACTGGAACAATAATAATTGCTGAGGTTTGTTCCTGCTTGATTCTATCACTCTGGATAGCAACACAAAACAGAAGGAAAATGAAAATGTATGCTTACCTGATAAATTTATTTCTTTTTTGACACGATGAGTCCACGGACCTCCTGGTCAGCAGGAGGCGGCAAAGAGCACCACATCAAAGCTGTTAAATAGCTCCTCCCTTCCCTCCCACTCCAGTCATTCGACCAAAGTTAAGGATAGAAAGGAAAAACCAAGGTGCAGAGGTGTCTGAAGTTTATAATAACCCACAACCTGTCTTACAAGAAAAGGGCGGGCCGTGGACTCGTGTCAAAAAATAAATAAATTTATCAGGTAAGCATAAATTTTCTTTTCTACGATACAATGAGTCCACGGATCATCTTAATTACTAATAGGACTCAATACCCAAGCTAGAATACACAGATGATACGGGAGGGACAAGACAAGGAACCTAAACGGAAGGCACCACTGCTTCAAGAACCTTTCTCCCAAAAGCGGCCTCAGCCGAGGCAAAAATGTCAAATTTGTAGAACTTTGAAAAAGTGTGAAGAGAAGACCAAGTTGCAGCCTTGCAAATCTGTTCCACAGAAGCTTAATTTTTTAATACTCATGAGGGCAACAGCCCTCATGGAATGAGTCGTAACTCTCTCTGGAGGCTGCTGTCCAGCAGTCTCATATGCAAAACGTATAATACTCTTCAGCCAAAAAGAAAGAAGTAGCCAAAGCTTTCTGTCCCTTACGTTTTCCTGAGAAAATCACAAACAAAGAAGAAAACCGACGAACGTCCCTAGTCGCCTGCAAGTAAAACTTTAAAGCACAGACCATGTCCAAATTGTGCAGAAGTCGTTCTTTCTGAGAAGGACTAGGACACAAAGAAGGAACAACAATCTCCTGATTAATGTTTCCATTAGAAACAACCTTAGGAAGAAATCCTAATTTAGTACTTAAAACTACCTTATCTGGATGGAAAATAAGATAAGATGACTCATACTGCAATGCCGAGAGCTCTGATACTCTACAAGCAGAATAAATAGTAACAAGGGGTCCGATAGGGGCAGCTTTGTCTCTCCTATCGTCCGTTTTTAACTTTGCTTACTCTTGTGACAGATTATGTACTAAATAGTTAATACCATATCCTCATATTCTTTATTGCATATGTAAAAGTAAAACAGCCCTCGGATTGTAAGGGCTTAGTTAACTTTAATCTATCTGGATTGAGGATATTTAATAGTGACATATTAACTTTAAGGCTATTATGCTAATCACAGAGTTCAAGTGGTTTTAATTCACAGCTTTTGCTACTTGTATGAGTGTGAGTTCCTTAGCCTAATAAACTATAATGTATGAATGAATGGGAACTAATTTTTCAATACTATTTTTTTGGAAAACCTTATGATATCAGTAGATGTTACAGTGTGATTATACACTAGTGGATTTACTCTCTCTTTAAAACTTTGTTGTACTCTCAGTTACAACTAGTTTGTCTAGTTGTAAATAGTAACAAGAAATGAAACTTTCAAAGATAACAATATCTAAGGAATACATAGGCTCAAACAGAACCCCTTGAAGAACTTTGAGAACTAAATTAAGACTCCATGGAGGAGTAACTGGTTTGAACACAGACCTGGTCCTGACAAAATATTTGTACATCTGGGACATCCACCAGACGTTTGTGTAACAAAATAGATAAGGCCAAGATTTGACCCTTTAGGGAACTAGTTGATAAACCTTTCTCCAAACCTTCATGGAGAAAATACAAAATTCTAGGAATCCTAACTACTCCATGAGTAGCCCTTGGATTCACACCAACAGAGATATTTATGCCATATCTTATGGTAAATCCTTCTAGATACCGGCTTACGAGTCTGAATCATGGTCCTTAGGAACTAGTCAGAAAAACCCCGCTTGGACAAAATTAAACATTCAATCTCCAAGCATTCAGCTTCAGAGAAACTAGAATTGGGTGAAGGAAGGGCCCTTGAATTAGAAGGTCACACTCAAAGGAAGTCTCCAAGGTGGAATAGATAACATGTCCACCAGCTCTGCATATCAACCCCTGCGAGGCCAAGCAGGAGCAATGAGGATCGCTGATTCCCTCTCCTGCTTGATTCAAGCAATAACCCGAGGAAGAAGTGCAAATGGAAGAAAAAGGTATGCTAGATTGAAAGTCCAAGGAACCGCCAGAACATCTATCAGTTCTGCCTGGGGTTCCCTGGACCTCTATCCGTATCTCAGGAACTTGACATTCTGTCAAGATGCCATGAGATTCAATTCCGGCTGACCCCAATTGAGAATCAGGCTGGAAAACACTTCCGGATGGAGTTCCCCCTCCCCCGAATAAAAGGACTGCCTGCTCAGGAAGTCTGCCACCCAATTGTCCACCCCTGGGGTGTGGATCGCCGACAGACAGCAAGAGTGGGTATCCGCCCACTGAACTATTTTGGTTACCTGTGTCATCGCTAAGGAACTCCTTGTTCACCCCTGATTGATATAAGCCACTGAAGTTATGTACTCCGATTGGAACCTGATAAACTGGACTGAGGCTAACTGGGGCCAGGCAAGAAGAGCATTGAAGATCGCTCTCAGTTCCAGAATGATTATATGAAAAACAGACTCTGGCTGAGTCAAAACTCCCTGAACCTATAGGGAGCCCCAGACTGCTCCCCATCCTAGAAGGCTGGCATCTGTTGTCCCTATCACCCAGGAAGGTCTGCAAAAGCAGGTTCCCTGAGAAAGATGATCCCGAGGCAAACCCCCATTGAAGAGAATTCCTAGTCTCCTGCTTCCAGAAGTATTCGAGGAGACAAATCTGCATAATCTCTGTTCCACTGCCTGAGCATGTTTAAACGCAGAGGTCTGAGATGGAACCGAGCCAACGGGATGATGCCCATTGCTGCTACCATCAGCCCGATTACCTTCATGCACTGAGTCACTGATAGCCGAGAAGTGGACTGAAGAGCTAGACAAGTATTGAAAATCTTTGATTTCCTGACTTCTGTCAGAAAAATCTACATTTATAGGGAATCTATTATGATTCCCAAGAAAGTTACCCTTGTCTTTGGGACTAAGGAACTCTTTTCCGAATTTACCTTCCATCCATGAGATCAGGAAGGATAACATTTCTGTGTGTGATCTTGCTTGCTGGAAGGATGGCGCCTCTACTAGGAAGTCGCCCAGATAGGGCACCACAGCAATGCCCCATAACCGAAGCACCACCAACAGCGATCCCAGAACCTTTGAAAAAATTCTGGAAGCTGTGGTAAGACCGAAGGAAAGAACCACGAATTGGAAGTCTTTGTCTAGAAGGCAAACCTCCGAAACTTGAGATGATCCCTGAGAATGAGAACATGCAAGTACGCGTCCTTAAAATCCACCCTCTTGAACCAAAGGAAAAATGGAACGAATAGTTTCCATCTTGAAGGACGGTACTCTGAGAAATTTGTTTAGACTCTTGAGATTTAAAATAGGCCTGAAAGTTCCCTCTTTTCTTTTTTTTTTGAGTACCACGAACAGATTGGAATAAAATCCCAGACCCTGTTCCTGAATCGGAATAGGAACTATCCCTCCCAGCTCGAAGAGGTCTCTTACACACAATGTAAGAACGATTCTGTCTGGTCTGCAGAAGATCTTGAAGGCAGAACCTGCCCCTGGAAGGAAAATTCTTAAACAAAGGAAAACCTCAAGAGGTTGAAAGGCTGAGTAGACCTTTGATTCAACAGCAGGCCTTCTTGAACTGTATTCCCCTATTCCAAGACCAATTGGGTCTCCAAGAAGGCTTGGACTGCTCCCGCTTGGAAGAGGGGGTGGAAGAATCTTCCTCGAAAATTCGATAGGAAACAAAATTACTCTGACGTCCGATTTATTTCTCTTATTCTGAGGAAGGGAAAAGTCCTCATCTCCCGTAATATCGGAGTTATCTCCGTTAAACCAGGTCCAAACAAGATCCTTCCCTTGCAAGGATCCCCAAAGTTTAGACTTAGAAGAGACATCTGCCGACCAGGATCTTAACCCTAATACTCTGCGAATTATTATAGGAAGCATGAAAACTTAACTTCCCCTGAAGGCAAGCCTCTGAAGAGAATAATTTGGATAACTTCAAGGCCCATATCCAGTCCTGGATATATATATATATATATATATATATATGAGTCGTCATTGGTGGTACAGCACTCTCAGTAACAATTGAAATACCTTCTGCCCAGGGTGCACTTTAGATAAATGTATGCAGTTCATGAAAGAAAAAAGGCACTCACCGGGTCTTGAATTTTTTTTCTATTTATTAAAGTGACGTTTCGGGTTTTATCCTGTCCGCAAACCAACAACAAACATACACTACTTGCCAGACTTAAATACAAGCCTAATGCCCACCCACAGAGCTATCCGCCGCGAACCGGAAATCACAGCAACCACGTGGTACATCTCCACGTCATATGTTGCTATGGAGACCGGACGCCACTCGGTAGCCCTAGTGAAAATAAAACCAAAACAATATTAAAAATAAGAACGAAGGAGACAGATCCAGTAGATAATTATACAATGCATTGTAGTATATCCGCTTATAGAAGATTTTGCCGCAAATCCACTGCTTCAGTTGACAGCGTACAAGCTGCACTGTAACTACATTAGCCAGGGCTTAATCAATCACGGTATAGTGTATAACCGACGCCCAAAGCAAACAACAGCTGTGAATCAGAGACAGCATCGCTAATGCAGTTACAATTGTTGCTATTGCCGGATATTGATGCAAAATTGCACCCAAGTATATTCGTGCTAGTAGCAACTCGTAATCATAAGAACCCAAAAGTTTATCCAAAACCACATATATATATATAATTAATAATACAGCATAAACATATAAAGCAACAATGTAGCAAAAGAAAAGGAAAATGCAGCAAGAGAACAAGAGGACATGTAGAAGCGTGCATTCCAAATACCTCATTAAATACAGCAAATAAATAGACCAGCGTTAACATTACATTATATGACTATGCCTTCATATGGAAAAACTAAAAGGATGTTGCCAGTTATCAGCTAGATATCCAAAACATTACAAAAAATATCATACAAAAATAGAGGCATATTTCTACATATTGCTAGTTGGCACAAAATAATGTTCTCACTAAAAAAAACCCATAAAAACAACATAAAAAAAGAATAACAAAAAAAATTTCTGAAAGAAATTCCAAAAAAAGTTATATATGTAAAAATTGTATTAACAGATTATGGAAAAACTGAAAAAATAATGAAGAAATACCTTTTACAAAAATGTCCATATATAAAAAATACATATTTGAAAAACATATATGAAAAAAATAAATATATGAAAGAACATAGCAATTATTATATACAATGGACCAGAGACTCTCATAGGTACCAATGCCAATCAAGGTGGACATTAAGTCCCTGTGGTGCCATGGTTCCCAGTTCAAATATCCATCTTGCCTCTCGTTGTAGCAACATTTTGCCACGGTCACCACCTCTAGGTGGCATCGGTATATGATCAATATTTATATACTTAAGATCAGATACTTTATGATTGGCATGTGCGAAGTGCCTAGCAACAGGCTGAACTGAGGTGCCCTTCTCGATGGCCGTTCTAATGGCCGATCGATGGTTCGCCATCCTCGTTTGAAGATAGTCTACAGTCTTTCCAATATAAAACAATCCACACACACAGTGTAGAAGATATATTATGAATTGTGTGTTACAGGTCACCCTGTGTTTTATTTCATATTCATAACAAGAGTTGGAGTACGGATGTCTAAAGATTTTTCCAGTGGACAGACCCCCGCAGGTGGTAGAACCTAGACAGCGATAACACCTTGGCTTGGTTTTGAGCCCGGTGTCTTTGGTGTAGCACTTTCTTGGATCTGTTTGAATCAGTTGGTCCCTTAAAGATCTTGCTCTGTGGTATCCCATCCTGGGTGGAGGTGTCCCATACAATGGAAGGTCTTTATCAGTGGTTATCAGCGACCATTTCTTCATTAAACTGTCTGCTACAATATATTTGTCTATATCAAATGTAGTGGTGAACGTCAGTCTACCATCATGAGTTACATCTTTCTGGGATTGGAGTAAGGCTTGTTGGGTGGTACTCAGCATGTCTTGCTTGATCTCTTTCAGATGTTTATGTTGATACCCCCTCTGGAGAAATTTCTTCTCCATTTCATCCAGTTGTTCAACCATGGTTGATTTATCCGCATTGTTTCTCACTGTCCACTTAAATTGCGAAATTGGCAAGGCTCTTTTCAGAGCTGGAGGATGACAACTCCATGCATGGAGTAGAGAATTTCTATCTGTTTCTTTAGTAAAAAGGGTGGTACATAAACATCCATTCTTCTTATAGATCCTTAAATCCAGGAAGTCGACTGTGGTTTTACTATGTGTCATTTTAAATTTAAGTGATGCATGGGCTAAATTCAAGGTCTCAAACCAGCAAATCAGATCTTACTCTGTTCCCTTCCACAGTAGCAACAGATCATCAATGTATTCTTTGAATAAGATGACATGCTCATCTGCAAATAGAGTGGTACCAACCGTCTCAAATTCGGCCATAAATAAATTGGCATAGGTGGGTGCCACATTCGAACCCATGGCCGTTCCAGCTGTCTGTAGAAAGTATTCCCTTTCAAAACAAAAGTAGTTCATCTCAAAGCACAGCGTCAGTAGCTCAATGACGACATCAATTGGTGGGCCAACATATGGGTGCCGAGATAGTTGTCTGGTAACCGCCCTAATTCCTTCGACATGCGGTATAACAGTGTAGAGGCTGGTTACATCCAATGTAACCAGCAAGGCATCTTCTCAAATCTCAGATAACTCTTTAAGTATATTGATCCTGAGTCCAACAGAAATGTGTCCATGTTTCTCACAAGAGGTTGTAATAGATGATCAAGGTAGGTGGCAATCGGTTGTAGGAGGGACCCTATGGCGGCACTATTGGTCTACCTGGCGGCAACTCAATATTCTTGTGAATTTTTGGCAACGTATATATATGACTGGTATCCGTGGATACTCCACAGTCATATACTGTTTGGCATCCATATCTAGAAAAGCCATATCATGTAGATTTTCAAGTATGTTGTCAATTTTCTTTTTGAAAATCAGAGTAGGATCACCTCTTAGTTTCCTATAGGTATCGCTGTCCTCCAGTTGTCGTATTATTTCTCTACAGTATTCAGTATAATCTTGAATAACGATGGCTCCACCCTTTTCGGCCTCCCTTATTATAATCAATGAATCCTCTTGAAGATTCTTTAAAGCATTTCTTTAACTGTGTGAGATTATGCTTGTATTGGCTTCTTTTTTCATGGATCATGGTGGAGTCCTGTAAGAGGAATCTGGAGAATGTTTTGATAGAGGGGTTGTAGCTGTTAGGATCAAATGTGCTTTTCTTCTTAAGAATCCTTTCTGGTTGGCTGTTATAATGTTGAAAATGTTCCTTTAATCTGAGGGTCCTAGTAAACTTTTGTACATCAACAAAGTGATCAAAATCTTTACATTTTGCAGTTGGTATAAATGAAAGTCCCTTGTTGATGACCCTAAGATCATCTTGAGAAAGCACACGTTGACTAAGATTCACTACTAGGTTCTAATTAGACGACCCCCTTCTCGGCGCTCTGTTTGGACCCCCGCCTGGTATGGTTCCTCTTCTGTCCCTGTTTTTTGATCGTGTGACCATCCCATTTCTGTTATCGACTTCAGATGATCTGATATTTACATTCGGGGCATCAGAGTCTGTGCTATTTCCTGAGCTATCCAAGGTCTCCATGGGTCTGCGCCTATTATATCGCTGCCTCCATGGTCTATTTTTGCGGTAGTGTATTCTCTCTGCTGGGCTTACCTGCCACCGATATACACTTTTGAGTGCAATTTTGCATCAATATCCGGCAATAGCAACAATTGTAACCGCATTAGCGATGCTGTCTCTGATTCACAGCTGTTTTTTGCTTTTTTGTTTTGGGCGTCGGCTATACACTATACCGTGATTGATTAAGCCCTGGCCAATGTGGTTACAGTGCAGCATGTACGCTGTCAACTGAAGCAGTGGATTTGCGGCAAGATCTTCTATAATCGGATATACTACAATGCATTGTATAATTATTTACTGGATCTGTCTCCTTCGTTCTTATTTTTAATATTGTTTTAGTTTTATTTTCACTAGTGGCGTCCGGTCTCCATAGCAACATATGACGTGGAGATGTACCACGTGGTTGCTGTGATTTCCGATTCGCGGTGGATAGCTCTGTGGGTGGGCATTAGGCTTGTATTTAAGTCTGGCAAGTAGTGTATGTTTGTTGTTGGTTTGAGGACAGGATAAAACTGAAACGTCACTTTAATAAATAGAAAAAGAATTCAAGACCCGGTGAGTGCCTTGTTTCTTTCATGAACTATGTATATACACACACACATGTAGGCATTGTAAACCCTGGTGTACATACATTATTATACCTCCTAGGGAACCGTCAGCCAAGACTCCTCAATAGAGTCTGGCACCGGAAACATCCAGTAAAGTTAGGAGAAAAAAGGGGTACACGGTTTCTGGTACCAAAAAATACGTACATCTTGAAGGGCACATCAAAAAAATTTGTATAGCTTTACTGTACAGATTAGGGTTGACTACGCCAGAAATGTCGGAGTCGTTCAGATAGTGAGAACCTCCTTAGGGAACAAATGGAGGAGGTGTTCAACTTTAAACAACTTCAGTATTAGACAAAGGAATTACCCCGACAAAGTCTGAGATTTTCTCCCCTTATATACTACCGAAGTATCTTCCTCTACAGGTTTCAGGGAAGAAACATTTGGAAATAGCATCTTGCAAGTAACTCCAAATGGAGTTAGTAAGGAATCGCAGGGCTATATGTGTGGACTATAAAATTTTATTAACATTTGAGGAGAATTTTTTTTTTTTTAAATCCCTATAGTTCTCACAACATAAGGAACAAAGAAAGGGATTGGAGGTTTCACATTTGTTACAAAAAACATAAGGTAACACTCTGTAGGATCTGTTGGACCAAACTGACTCACATATGAAGCATATTCAAATAAAAAAATAAAAACTTTTTTAATTAAATGGAAAATCAATGTTCATGTGCCTTTAAAAATGTTTAATTAGGCAGGAAGGCACTGTGACATGATAATGTATGTATGTATTGGGTCACATTACAGACGTTACAGTCTCTTTAAATTTTAAAGATCAACTTTTTATTCTTATGCAGGCAGGAATGAGTGGATCGGTACATAAGGAAATCTTCCTCTGCAAAACCCCCTCTACACCTCAGCTTAACGCAGTTGAGGTGCCTGCCAGCCCATCCACACAAAATTCTGCTGCGACTGTAGCTCTGCTCCTTAGCGCAAAAAAACTCAAACTAAACAGCCCCCGTTCCTTCCGATAACCGGAAGAATTAGGAACAAGCTGCGCAACTGAATTGGCGCCACATAAGTCCCGCCCACCGTGGGCGTATCAATAACTCACTCCTCTGTCACCATTATCCAAAGTTTAACCACCGTAAACAAATAACGGATTGACCAGCTTTTTAGACAGCTGTGTAGTCCGTTTGTACATTTTAACACAAAAACCCCCTACGCACTGATCTTGTTCTAATTTAACTGTAGCAGCGCCCAAACTCGTCGTAGTAATCATGTAATCTCCTGGTCGGTTAATATTATGTTATGAAACCGCCGGGAGATGAGGGTCATGTCACATTCAGCCCCAGTGCCTGCGTCCAAGCTGCCATAGTGTCCCCTAACACAATAGGAGAATCTATCCCAATTTTAATGAGGCTTGAATAAAATAATAAAGTGCCAACTTTTTCTGAAAATTTCTCTACCCCCAGAAAAAAAAGTCAACACTTACCTCATCTTCTGTCTGACAGCAAGGCAGTTCCCAGATTTAAGAGGTCCTCTCCCTCCTATGGACCTGTGATAAAAGAAAAAAATGAGTACGATCCCTCAGGTTTTCAGGGTTAGGGCAGCATCAGTATGGGAGGTGCAGTGAGAATTATGTCCCACAAGTTCCCATCACCAATGCCCTACTGAAGAGGCTGATATGGACTATGGCTACACCCCAGGACAAAGCAGCACAAACTTGTACTACTTTAAAAATAATAAACTCTTGATTGAAGAATCTTTTCTAACACCTAATTTTACCAAGTCCTAGCACTAACGTAGGCAAAGAGAATGACTGGAGTGGGAGGGAAGGGAGGAGCTATTTAACAGCTTTACTGTGGTGCTCTTTGCCGCCTCCTGCTGACCAGGAGGTGAATATCCCATTAGTAATTAAGATGATCCGTGGACTCATCGTGTCATAAAAAAGAAATTAGAAAGAGCAACCAAGGAACCACCAGGGCATCTGACTAGCCTGGGGGTCCCGACACCTGGCAGAATACTGAGCCAGTTTGTGATTCAAATGAGAAGCCATGAGATTGCACTGGCAGACCCAAATTCTCACAATTTGGTTGAAAACATCCTGATCCTAGAGACCATGCCCCTGGGTAAAGAGACTGGCAACTGAGAAAGTCTGCCTCCTAATTGCTCACACCTGGAATGTGGATGGTAGAAATCTTGCAACCATGGCTCTCTGCCCGACTAATGATCTGGGAAACTTCTCTCATCACTAAAGAACATCAAGTTCCTCCCTGATGATTCACATAAGTCACTGCTGTGGTGCCTGGCTGGAAACTCAGAAAAGATTTGTGTCTGATGTCAAACAACTCAGGAGAACCCAGAATATTTATTGGTAATCTTGTCTCCTGATCAAACTTGTGCTCTCCAAAACCCTAAAACAGACTGGCATTTGTGGAGAATACTACCCACAATGGTGAAATAAAGAAGGCTTCCTAAACTAAGGATGGGTAATCTGCCACCAAGTCTTGTCCTGTGATCTAACAGAATCCTCTGAGACAGATCCTTGTGGTCCCCATTCCATTGATGCAGCATATGCAATTGGTGGGGACAAAGCTGAAATTGGGGAAATAGAACTGCATCTGAGGCAGCCATCATGAGACCCACAACTTTCATGCACTGAGAAGCAGAAAGGAGAGGATTCGGCTGTAGAAAGGCACAGGCCTGTTGCAACTTCAATCAGCAATGATCTGTCAAAGACAAATACGTAGTCACAGTCACAGACTATTATGAATCCCAGGTCAGACACACGGGTCCGGGGAGATAAATCTTCAAAAAAGCTCATTATTTTCCAACCATGTCTCTGAAGCAATTAAAGTACTGAGTGTGAGACACAGCCAGATAAAAAGTGGGAGCCTGAACCAGAATGTCGTCCAAGTAAGGAACTAAAGAAATTCTTTGAGCTCGAAATACGGACAACAGAGCCCCTAGTGCTTTTGTAGACACTTTGGGAGCTTTAGCCAGACCAAAAGGGAGGGCCACAAACTAGTAATGCTTGTCTAGAAAAGCAAATCACAGAAACTTGACATGATCCCTGTGAATAGCGATATGCAAATATATTTTAAGTCTATGGTAGACTTAAAACAGACACTCATGCACTAATGGAAGTAAAGTGTGAATTATCTCCATTTTGAAAGTAGTAACTTTTGTTCAATATTTTGAGATCCAAAACAGGCTAAAAAGAACCCTCATTCTTTGGTATTAGAAATAAATTTGAATAAAATCCATGGTTTCATTCTGGAATTGGAACCGGAACCATCACTCCAATTAATTCCAGATTGGAAACAAGACCAGACTTCTGCCATTCTTTAGAAATAAGTTCAAAAACTGAATCGGACAAGGAAAAAAGAGGAAGGCTGCTTAGGAGCTGCCTTAAAAATCCTCTTAACAGGCTGCGTGACTGTAGCAAGACAATCGCCTACCGCTCAAGCAACTTCCCGTAATAAGGCATGAATGTGCTCAAGCCTGAATTTAAAAAAAAAAAAAAAAAAAGACATCCTCAGCCACTGCAGACTCAGAGAATATCCTCAGAATAAAAGTCTTCAAAAGTCAGACACATATCAATGGTTAACTTAGAGGGGCGCTCCTAAGGGAAGTCCCTGATTAGCTAAAGGCCAAAGAAGGACCACCTTCAAATCCTTTCAAAAGACTGCACTTCTTAACAGCTGGAGGAAAGCAGGTTACAGTAGAACCTCAATAATACAGTGAATCTTTAAGTTTTGGGGGAAAGTTCAGCTCAGCTCTCCTGGGTGCAATTTTGAGAGTAAAAAGCATTGTACACTCTGAAGCGCAGTAAAACTCTGTTTAGGGTTAGCAATAGCCTCATATACTCGATGTAGAAAGCGGAGCAGGGAGGCACAACTGACAATCCTTACAAAGCGAACACAAACTGAAAAGGGTATCAGATGGTCTTCCTTCTAGATGATCAGCTGATGGACCAGAGGCCTAAGCTACACCAGTTTGATACTTAAGCCATTTACTTACTGGCACTATGGAGCAGACATAAATGAAAGCAAATAAGCAGTATAAAGCACACAAATAGTTAACTCCGAAGGGAAGCAAAGGCACTATGGTAAAGAGATTAACCCTCAAGAGGATTTTCATTGACCAAAGGGAGGTAGGAGATTAATCCCTACGACCGATAACAGAACCCTTGAAAAAATTTCCCGTGAGAGAAACCATAAAATCAATAGGCAATACTCTCTTCACATCCCTCCCTCTGACAAACACTGTACTCTGAGAGGAATTGGGCTTCAGAATGCTTAGAAGAGCTTATCATAGAAGAAATCATAAAAATCAAGCACAAACTTACTTCACCACCTCGATAGGAGGCAAACTTTGTAAAACTGAATTGTGGGTGTGGTGGGAGGTGTATTTATAGGCATTTTGAGGTTTGGGAAACTTTGCCCCCTCCTGGTAGGAATGTATATCCCATACGTCACTAGCTCATGGACTCTTGCCAATTACATGAAAGAAAGAAGGCTGTTTTATATCATATCCCCCACTGAGGACAATTACTAACAGTTTCAATTGAGCAGATGAAGTTAGATGTCACAGGGTTTAAAGCTCATTTAAAGGGACAGTCTACACCAGAATTTTTATTGTTTTAAAAAAAGATAGATAATCCCTTTATTACCCATTCCCCAGTTTTGCATAACCAACACAGTTATAATAATATACTTTTAACCTCTGTGATTATCTTGTATCTAAGCCTCTGCAAACTGCCCCTTTATTTCAGTTCTTTTGACAGACTTGCAGTTGAGCCAATCAGTGACTGCTCCCAGATAACTTCCCGTGCACAGTGTTATCTATATGAAATACGTGAACTAACACCCTCTAGTGGTGAAAAACTGTTAAAATGCATTCTGAAAAGAGGTGACATTCAAGGTCTAAGAAATAAGCATAAGAATCTCCTAGGTTAAGCTTTCAACTAAGAATACCAAGAGAACAAAGCAAAATTGGTGATAAAAGTAAATGGGAAAATTGTTTAAAATTACATGCTCTATTTGAATCATGAAAGTTTATTTTGGCCTAGACTGTGCCTTTAACATTGATATTTTCCAAACAACCATTTTTGCACACTTTAATTACTGCTGTCCTCTGAAGAAGACATTTTCATTTCTAACCTAGGTGTCAACTACACATCCTCTTTGGGCTGTTGAATAAAATGGTATGGATTTCAGTAAGATATAGGCTGAGAACACCTAATTCTAGTGCAGACTTCACTGCTGCCCGTACGGTATCTCATTTTGGAGATTGTGACCATCTGTAACTCAGTATTTCTTGTGTATGCTTTGAGTGCCACTGACTTCAATATATGCCACTAGCAACTATCAAAGTATTTGCTATCTAGGAATAAGTGTGTAACCTATAACAATTTGTTCCACTGATTGCAAGCACAGCAAACGTTAGAATTGAACAAGTGTTAACTTAAAGGGACAGTCTAGTAAAAAATAAACTTTCATGATTTAAATAGGGCATACAATTTTAACCCTTTGAGTGCTAATGACGTCTCTGAGCCGTCACAGAGTTTCTCACTCTGGTGCTAATGACGGCTCAGACTAGAAGTTTGTCTGAAATCCTTAGTAGCATCAACATAATATTTCAATGCTCTAACAACATCCAAAGATTGCAAGGATTTTTCAGTAGCATTTTTTTGGATTAGGACACGGGGGGGGAACGATATTTTCCCTATTAATGTTGTGAAAGTTAACAACTTTAGGTAAAAAATTTAAAGTAGTACACAAAACAGCCTTATCCTGATGGAAAAATCAGATAAGGAGACTCACAAGAGAGAGCAGACAATTCAGAAACTCTTCTAGCAGAAGAGATAGCCAAAAGAAATAACACTTTCCAAGACAGTAGTTTAATTTCCAATGTATGCATAGGTTCAAAAGGAGGATCCCGTAACACTTAATATTTGGTTAAGACTCCAAGGAGGAGAAATAGGCATAGTAACAGGTTTAATCCGGATTAAAGCCTGAACAAAACAATGATTATCAGAAACATTAGCAATTTTACAATAAAACAATACAGAAAGGGCATTCTGAAGAAATGGAAGAATCCTAGGAATTCTAAAAGAATGCCGGGAATAATTATGGGTAGTACACCACAAAATATAAGGTCCCAAACTTTATGATTCAGGCACGCAAGCCTTTTTCTAGAAAGATCTATCAAAGTGTGAAACACAGTCAGAGAATTCTCTATGACTGAGAACTAAGCGTTCAAATTCCATGCCATTAGGTTCAGGGACTTAAGATCTGGATGAAAAAAGGGACCTTGAGACAGAAGATCTAGCCTTAGAGGAAGAGGCCACGGTGGGCAACTGGATATTCAGACCAGCTCTGCATACCAAATCCTGTGAGGCCACGCTGGGGCTACCAGGATTACAAATGACTGTTCCCTTTTGATTTTTTTAAAATCACTCTGGGAGGCAGGACCAGAGGGGGAGAATACTAGAATTCCCCCTTGATGACTGACATAAGCTACTGTCATCATTTTGTATGTCTGAAAATGGAGACAAGGTTATTTTTCAATAGCGGCCAAGCTAAGGGCCCTGAAGAGAGCACAGAGTTCTAAAATATTGATTGGTAACCTCACCGCCCAAGGATTCCAAACCCCTTGTGCTGTCAAAGACCCACAGACAGCTCCCCAACATGAAAGACTTACATCTGTGGTGTTCACAGACCAGGTAGGACGAGCAAAGGAAGCCCCCTCAATGACAGTTTGGTGATTTAGCCACAAAGTCAGAGATAGGTGCGTGATGGGATCTAAGAATATCTGTTGAGATAGAATATAATCCTTGCACCATTGACGCAGCATACAAAGCTGAAGAGGTCTCATATGAAAGCAAGCAAATAGAATTGCATCCGAAGCTGCAAATCATGATGCCTAGAACTTCCATACACAGAGCCACTGAAGGGAATGATAGACTGATGGTTTAGACAGCTAAATGAAAAGATTGAGCTAGTACCAAGATATTGTCCAGGTAAGGAAATACTGCAATACCTCGAGCTCTGACTACAGATAAAAGGGCACTGAGAACCCTGGTAAATAATCTTGGAGCTGTAGCTAGACCAAACGGAAGAGTAACAAAGTGATCATGCTTTTCCAAAAAAAAAAAAAAAAAGGAAGAGAACCTCAGGAGCTGGTAATGTTTTGAGTGAATTGGGATGTGAAGGTAAGCATTCTGTAAATCTATTTGTGGACATAAAGTGACCTTGTTGAACAAAAGGCAAAACATAAATTTTGACTTACCAGATAATTTCCTTTCCTTTGATACAGGGAGAGTCCACAGCTGCATTCATTACTTTTGGGAATACAGAACCTGGCCACAAGGAGAAGGCAAAGACACCCTAGCCAAAGGCTTAAATACCTCCCCCACTTCCCTCATCCCCCAGTCATTCTGCCGAGGGAACAAGTAACAGTAGGAGAAATTTCAGGGTGTAAAAGGTTCCAGAAGAAATCAAACTTATGGCCGCCCACCGATGAGCACAGACGGGAGCTGTGAATTCTCCCTGCATCGAAGGAAAGGAAATTCCCTGTATTTAGAAGGAAAACATTAATTCTGACTTACCAGATAATTTCATTTCCTTCGATACAGGGAGAATCCACAGCTCCCGTCTGTGCTCTTCGGTGGGCGGCCCCAAGTTTGTTTTCTTCTGGAACCTTTTACACCCTGAAATTTCTCCTACTGTTCCTTTCTCCCTCGGGAGAATGACTGGGGGATGAGGGAAGTGGGGGAGGCATTTAAGCCTTTGGCTGGGGTGACTGCCTCCTCATTGTGGCCAGGTTCTGCATTCCCAAAAGTAATGAATGCAGCTGTGGACTCTCCCTGTATTTAGAAAGAAAACAATAAATATGACTTACCAGATAGAGTCAACAGCTGCATTCATTACTTTTGGGAAAACAATACCCAAGCTATAGAGGACACTGAATGCTAACCGGGGGGGGGGACAGTTAACAAGAGAGGTGGACCCAATCTGAGGGCACCACAGCCCGAACAAAAAAAAAAAAGTTAGGACCAAGTAACCGTCTAACAATTATAACCGTAAGAGCCCACGCCAGAGACCAGATTAATCACTGGTCCCAAAATGAGCCCAAAAAACCTCTGAGGAGACTAAAGTCCCGAGACAAAGAACACTCCTCCCCAACATGACCTAAGAGGACAACTAAGACTCAATACCTACACTTCTGAATAGGAAGATACCTAGAAGTAAGCAGAGTACGCTAAAAAAAAAAAAAAGTCTGAAAGGACCTCAAGGTACGATCCCAGAAAAAAAAGGAACACCAAAGGAAGAAGCTCCTTGGGGATTTTTTGCTTTCTGGAATTTTTCCTTCAGTTCCCCAAGGGGAGCAAAGTACCAGACTGCAAGAGAGAATAGGACATGTATAAAATACTCCCCATCAGAACAGGTCAAAGAATAGAAAATTCAGAAACATCACCTACATCGATACCAATGCAAAAACCCTAACAGGAAAGTCTAAGTTCCTGAAGAGGCAAAAAGACTAGAACAGAACTGCCTGACCGCAGTCCGCATCCAAGAGAAAAGAAATGAACAGCAAGAGTTCATTAACCACGGGAAATAGACCAGCAACTGACATCTAGAATCTGTTTAGGAGCCCACATACCAGGGCAGAAAGCGACGGATGATAGAAACCGTAACCCCCAACTGAGAGGTAGCCAATCTAACCCCTAGGCTAGAGGAACTTGCCTTCCCATGCAGAATTGGCTAACAAACCCTTCTTTCGGTACACCCTGAAAAGGGACAAAGGAGAACCACAAGAAAAGGTATAAAAACAGGGGGAATCAACACCACCCCACCAATAAACATGGGGGAGGAAGGTCGCCATCCCCAAGATAACAAAGGAACAGCTACAAGCGGAGGAAAGGACTGACAACCTTCAGAAATAACCCTCTCACAGATCCAAATGCGAAGATCCAGTCAAACTTCATAAGGAAGCACCCAAAATGAAGACCAAACTACAAAATGAAGTTGCAGCATAAGAAAGGCAATCAGATACTCTGATGCCTGCTCCTGACAGACTGAGTCAACCCAGAAGGGGTGACATAGTCAAGGAGGGCAAGGAAGATGAACATCCCAAACCCTAAAAGATCCATAGATCATCCTAAGAATCCCCTAAGGAAAGAGACTGGAACAGTCATGGACGCCCAAAAAGCCTATACCGGATTCCTCAAAGGTTCAGCTCTGGAAAAACCTCTCCGGGAATCCAGAACAAGGTACACACAGAAAGGAGAGTCCCTCGACCTCCTGCCAAACTCAGACAGGAAAAGGACCTGTTTCAGAAGGAACCCAACTAGATAACAGAAAACTGTAGAAAGCTTTGGAAAGCTAGCTGACACCAGAAGCCCAAAGCAGATCAGAAAGCAGGAGCTTTGCCTGAGTTCAAACCCACTGACCAAAGATTTCCAAAAATAGAAGGAATCCCGAAATACACTCTCTGATTCCATGGTAGAGATAAATAAAAAAACGCCCCAGAAGAGCAAATAAGTGTCCCAGAACAGGGAATGATCTGCCGCATACTGGAGACCGGAGCGGACATACAGAAAACAGGAAGATCACTGGCCACCAAACCAAAGAATCTGAACTAGGCTAAACATCACCCCCACACAGTACCAACAGAGAAAAGGAAAACTGCAGGATAAGCCTAAAGAGTACTGAAACTTAAAAAAAAAAAAAAAGCGCCTAAAAGGCAAAAACCACCCTGGGATCTACCCAGGAACTCCAATCCAAAACCATCGCCAAGGATGGAAAGGACAATGAAAATTCCTTAAAACTAGCAGGCGATGGAGAAAACCAGAACCCAGGAAGCTGAAAAAACAGCCCCCTAGATCCCAAGAAAACTAGGATCAGTACGGGGTTACTGAAACTAAACAGCCCTGAAATGCCTGATAACCTCAACATGAGGACAGGAAGTAACCATCTCCCTGATAAAGGGAGAGAGAACCTCATAGCAACCCTCAAGAGGAAGAGGAAATAAACTCTGCATAGAGAGAGTATTAAAAAAAAAAAAAAAAAGGAAGAATAAAAAAACCCCACGGAGCACCATAGCGGGGGAAGAATATAACCCCTGTGAGAAGGAACCAGGAAAAGACTCCAAGAAAAAAAAAAAAAAAAGTCACCCGTCTGGCCCCATCCGAAAAGGAAAAGCTTAGCTCCTGAAGAAAACTGCCATAGCAGAATTTAAACTCCAAAACGCAGCTTTGCTAAGCAGGGTATTAACTCGTAGGCCCGTCGCCAATATTGGATGCCCAACCATGATGATCTAACTAGGACCAGCCTAACATTTAGGATAGAAAGGCTTCCTCTGGACCAAAGGAACAAAAAAATAACCTCGAGAAGAAGAAAGAAGAGAGGTAACTAGTACCCAAACAGGTCCAGCATGTTATATAGGATACAATATATCTTGAACCTTATAACTTATGAACCTCAAAAGAACAGCGATAACTAGTAACCAACCATACAACATATCTGTTTAAGGGTCTCAAACTGGAAAATTCTAACGTTCTAGCAGAGGCAGAAAAGGGAGAACAACAAAACAGAAAAAAATATGAGTTCCAAAGCTTAAACATAGTCTCGGACATAATCGGGAGAACATCACCCCGACCAAAAACATCCTCTGTTTTAGCGTTTGTTCTGTTTTTTTCCTTTTCCTTTAATATATCTTCCACCGGAAGAGACATCCATCGCAACCATGAAGATCGCCAATACCAGAAAAACCCAGAGTAACAATCTTGAGCTCTAAAATTAGAAAAAACAAACAAAAAAAAAACAAAACAACCTTATCCTAACCGGATTATAAAAGAAATTAGGCAACACAAATGATAGCCAGAGGGAAAGTGAAACCGACAGGTCCAGCCCGTCATGCGACACCATTCCTCAAGAGCTCTGAACTGGGAATCTGATACATAAAAACAAAGAAACAACAAACTGAGATGATAAGGAATAAGATCACCATCCCTCCAGTCATCTAAACAAGCTCGCTATCTGATTCAGAAGACTGAGATTCCGCTGACAGATCAGCCAACGTTGCCAAAACCTCTCTCAGAAGTACACACAGGCGAGCCATTCTAAATCTAAAAGCAAAGTTCACCTCCATCGGAGTATCTGGGGGCTCCGAATCTGGGGGTAGCACCTCTGAAGCCTCAGAGAACACCTCTTCCCCAGAAGACTGATCAAATCCCATCGTCTTCTTACATGCCAGACCTTGGGTAGGAGCACACGGATTAAGTCTTCTCTTGCATGTGGCAGGAAGATGTAAATGCCCTAAAGTCAGAGATATGGCCATGCAAAACTGCGTAGTAACCTCTGGTGGAATGAGAACTCCTTCAGGAGAAGGGGTATCGGAATTCGGGACAACTGCCAGAGTAGGAACAGAAGATTCTAGGGAGAAAACCTCACAGGATGCAGAATCCTCAGAGGCAGATGGCTCAGTGTTCTCTAACCTCTCAACAGTGGAAGAGGAGAACACCCTATGGCGGCTTTTGGAACATAATTGAGAGGGCTGGGATACCCAGCATCCTCACAATATACACAAGTATCAAAATCTGACTCCGAGGAACCCCCCTCTAACATATCAGAATCCTCCATAACTTGACTAAGTAGCTTATGGTTAAAAACAACTGGCACCATACACCCCCAATGGCTGGGGCAC
>NC_069500.1:419072118-419124618 GCF_027579735.1 Bombina bombina | reverse complement strand
GTATGATAAAATATTCAAGGAGCGCTGGCACTTAAAAAGGCAGGCAGTCCACAAGAGATGATGTAAACTGGTCAACAACAAGGGGTAAATTAAATACCCTAAACATGCACCTTAGAGTCAACACATTAAATATACAGTAAATGAAAAACGTGCAAAACACCAATAGTCCCCATAGGCAAAAATGAATTTGAACGCCAGCGATAACAAATACTAAAGCCGAGGTAAGCTGATCATACAGATACAAACAAAACGAGACTTACAAAAACAAGAACCCACGTAGCACGAGACCATGTGTAATATAGATATACTAAACACCAAGTGTTGCCAGCGGCAACCCGCATGAGTCAAAACTTGCTAGTAGCGTGTATGTCCTAAATAATGCCACAAAGTAGCAAGATCCACAAAATGAAGGGATGGACCCTAGTAACACGCAAAAGTGGGCCGTTGCTAACAAAGTGGGAGCAATATATAAAAAAAGTGTGTTTAAACAGATATACCTGTAACCTGCCAAACAGCAGCGGTCTCGAATCCAAGACAAGCGTGTGACGCTAGCCATGTAGAACACGCCTTAAATAGAGGGAGTCATGGAGCCAGCCGGTCCATGATAAGCAGAGCTTGATCAACACCTGCATTGTTATGACAATCCCACAGCTGATAATAAAGTGAACAGAGATGCGAGAAACACTAGCCCAGCCAGTGGGGTGGGAGAGCGCACGGACACCCATAGTACACGCTCAACCCTATAATACCAAAAATAGGTAAAACTAAATAAAACACACTGCATCGCTAAGTAGATAGCCAAATCAAATGACAGGTACAGTAGTGTGACAATGCAATACATCAAGCCAAAACCCACTACATAGTGGATGGTGTGAGGTCAGAGCGAATGTCTCAAGATAAAGGCTACCTCAAAGTCACCAATACCCATAATCACAATGACACCAACAAACTCAGGACAAACAATGCAAAATAAATAATATAAGCATAAGAACAGAATAGATAACAGAACAAAGGACCTAAAAAGCTAATCTGTAGAGTGAGGTGGCGCAATGTAAGTTGCTATTCCCAATGAGATTACTGGTTAAAATATATTGATAAAAAATATATAAATTATATTGTTTAAAAATATTTTGTTTAAAATATTTTGTTAAAATATAAATGGGAAATAGTACCCCTCAATTGAATATTCCTTCAAAAATAAGCACAAATAAACTTTGTATATATAAATAATTGAACAATTTATTAAGTTCTATATGGAACAATATATATAGAAATACATAAAAAAGATGCACCGGTGCTATCTATACGGTAAAATTCTAAAATACATGCATATGTGTCTGATTCATAAAAACAATCTGATACGATCAAGTTGGTAAAACACAATGACATAAATGCTCAAATGCTTGATATAGACGGTGTCAAATGATAATCTAAATGAGTAGTGCACTTATTAACCAATGAATAAGTTGGCTGATTGTCTCTTAAGTCTATTACCGAATAATCGTGCAGCAAATATTTGCAAGGTGATTTATTGGATACAGTGTATCCCGTGTTACCTTACAGTGTATCTGACAGATGACACTTTGTGTTATGAGTAGACTTGTCCTAAAGTTCAAACTGAGATCCTCCTAGCGGTCAGTGACCGGTTGTGGTTTGGTGAATGGCCGCTCTGTCTGCGGGGATTCCTTTAGCAGTGATTCCTCAGCGGGTTGTCTTTAATGCGGTCTGTGTTTGACCGTTTGGTTGAAAGTGCTGGGTTTTAAAACTTGGATGTTAGTACCTATGATGCCTCGTAGGTCGGTACTTGTTGTCTTTTTCTTGGGTTTGTTCTCTCGGTCAGTGACCGATCGCTTTTAAGGTATACCTTCTCTTTATGCAGAGTTCCTTTGCGGTTTATGGCGGGTATGAGTATCTCCGCTATAAACAATTTCTTTCTCTGGAAAAAGTATATCCTTATTGTTGGGCAAGAGTATGCTGCAAAATATGCATACGCTGGTGGGACTTGCCGGTTTAGCTGGAGGTGGAAGAGTAGGTTTCCACACTGGAAACTGGAAGCACTCCTCTTGTCGTCTGTGTCTTGGTTTACCACAATCAGTGTGGCTGTAGCTCGGGTATCAACGCGTTTCGGCTTTGCAGCCTTTCTCAAGATACCGATATGAAGGATTCCTGGCTATTTAAAGCCTAATCGTTAACTTTGTTAACTCCTGGAATACTGGTGGTAATTACATAATACGTGTCAATATTCAATTTGTCAATACAAATTTTGCTGATAGTCTAACATATTTGTTCAATACAAATTTTGCTGATAGTCTGACATATAATACTCAATTTAAAATATGTTTTATAACTTATGTTTGTAGTTAGGTTATTCTCACATAAATTGTAGGTTGATGAATTACAGGTAATCAAAATTATTTTATTACGTTTAAATAGTTTTAGAGAAACTTGCGAGTTTATTCGTGGTTATTAATGTTAAAAGGAATATTCCAATGTATACATTTGTCTTGGTATGTGTTTTCCAATTTATTCTAATTTACATTTAATATTGATGTCATTCTTAGTATTTGGTGTCAATTATGGCTATTAGTGTGATATATTTAAATATTGCTAAAGATTATATATGTATAAAATTAATGGAAATTGTATATATCAAAAATTATATATATATATATATCTAAAATGAATAATAAAAATAGGAATAGGAATGCACTTAAAAATAAATGCATATTGCTTGGTAAAACTAGGGTGTTTAAGATGACAGAAGTTGTCCACTAGTATTAGAACGTGTGTAGTGAAGCAATAGATAACAGAACAAAGGACCTAAAAAGCTAAATAAGCTCAAAAGAATACAGAAAAGTCCAAATGAGCATTGAGCCCATGTGGGCTCAGGGTGTTCAATCGGTAGATCCATTTGGATTCACACTTTAACAGTTCATGATTGCGATCACCACCTCTTCTCAGAGGTACTACGGTGTCAATCAGCATAGCCCGGAGAGTGGCAATGGGATGTTTCTGCTCCAGAAAATGCCTAGCCACAGGTTGGTCAGCCTGGTCATCCTTAAAGGCGGCTCTTATGGCACTTTTGTGGTTGACTAGTCTCTCCCTGAAGGTGGTGCTGGTCTTCCCAATGTAATAGAGGCCACAGGCACAAGATAAAAAATATACAACATATTGGGATGTGCACGTGAGCCTGTGCCTGATCATGTACATTTTAGTGGAACCCGGGTGATCTTTGACCGGTAATCAGGGAGCTGCAAGTAACGCAGCTTCCACACTTGTAACAACCGGTTTTGGTTTTAGCAAGCCAGGTTCTGTTCCTGCGCCATTGGTCTGTTTTCATAAGCAGTGTCTTCAGGCTGGAGCCACTCCGATGGACCACTCTGGGGGGTGAACAATTTTCAAACGGAAGTGTCCGATCTTGATTGATGAGATGCCAATTATACCTAATGATATCAACAAACTGTTTGGTGGCTGGTGTGTAGCTGGTGATAAAGTTGACGGATGTGTTAGCCTCTACCTGGGCAACCTTGGGTTTTCTCTGCAAAAGAGAGGATTGTTGGTAGCAACTGACTTCTTTCACAATGTCAGATAACATCTTGGAGCTGTAACCACGTTCAAGAAACTTTTTCCTCATGGACTCAACCTGGATGTCTCTCTGCTCTTTTTCTGAATTGTTACGTATGACTCTCATAAATTGGGACTTGATGATACCTCGTTTCAATTGCATGGGGTGATAGATAGCTACTGTTGAGAAGAAGGGTGTTTCGAACAGTAGGTTTCGAATAGAGGGTCATTCTCAAGAAACAACCCTGGTCAGCTTCACATTTGTATATGCATAAGTCCAAGAAATTGATTTTTTGAGTGTCACATTCGCTTTTAAGGACAATGGATTCCTCCGCCATGTTCAAATGATGTATCCAAGATGTCAATTCAGTTTGTGTTCCCCCCCCCCCATATGACCAACAAATCATCAATATACCTGCAATACAGAAGTACATGGGGATTTCTATCTTTGAAAATATACAATCCCTCAAACCAGGCCATGAATAAGTTGGCATATGAGGGGGCCATACTGGAACCCATTGCAGTCCCCACCAGTTGAAGGTAGAAAGTATCCTCAAAACGGAAATAGTTGTGTTGAAGGCAGAGTAAGAGCCAATCAAGGAGGACTTCGATGGGTGGACCATCATAGGTGTTACTCGCGATGAGGGCTTGTCTGGTGGCCTCAATCCCCAACTGGTGTGGAATTACAGTATAAAGACTATTGACATCTAGTGTCACAAGAATACAATCCTTTGGGAAAACTTGATCATGGAGTAATTGCATGAGTTGTATTGAATCCAAGAGAAAGCCCTCAGTTGCTTTGACTAGATCTTGTAGATAAAAATCAATGTACTTGGCTAAATTTTAAAAGAGTGACCCCTCTGCGGACACTATGGGACGCCCCGGGGGGTTGACTTGATCCTTATGTATTTTGGGGATCATATATACAATAGGATGCACCGGATGTTCAGTGATCAAAAAACCTCCAAAGCCCTGACTACTGATGCCAGAGTTGTGATCAATCTCAGCTGTAGAACTCTTGAAAAAGATGAGATTGACATACTTTCTAAGGGTTTGAATTTCGTCCCAACCCCAAAAGTGGACACCTTTGACTACCTTGTTGATCTTCATAAATTACAAAGATCGTTGAAACTGAAAGACTTCTTCAAAAATTCTGCCCAGGAGCATCCAAGGCCTGTTGTATCTAAAAGATCTACCTTTGAACCAAAATTGACCCATTCCACAATAAAAACCTTCACAAGGATCTGTTCCAAAGAAATTAAATTAGCGTGCCACACCCGCACGAAGACTCGGACCAACTTGAATAAAGAACAGTGGCAAGCGCTACGACGTCTCCAAACTGACGAGACTATTGTCATCCGACCAGCGGACAAAGGCGGAGCTATTATAGTTCTGGACTATACTTACTATCGAGACGAGTTGCTTAAACAACTTGAGGATGGAAATACCTACAGAAAGCTTACACATAACCCCACAGTTTCCTTCAAGAAGAAATTGGATGATAGCTTGGTGTATGCATTGAATTGTGGACACATTGATCAGAGTGTATATAATTTTTTGATCACTGAACATCCGGTGCATCCTATTGTATATACGATCCCCAAAATACATAAGGATCAAGTCAACCCCCCGGGGCATCCCATAGTGTCCGCAGAGGGGCCACTCTTTCAAAATTTAGACAAGTACATTGATTTTTATCTAAAAGATCTAGTAAAAGCAACTGAGGCCTTTCTCTTGGATTCAATACAACTCATGCAATTACTCCATGATCAAGTTTTCCCAAAGGATTGTATTCTTGTGACACTAGATGTCAATAGTTTTTTTACTGTAATTCCACACCAGTTGGGGATTGAGGCCACCAGACAAGCCCTCATCGCGAGTAACACCTATGATGGTCCACCCAAGTCGAAGTCCTCCTTGATTGGCTCTTACTCTGCCTTCAATACAACTATTTCCGTTTTGAGGATACTTTCTACCTTCAACTGGTGGGGACTGCAATGGGTTCCAGTATGGCCCCCTCATATGCCAACTTATTCATGGCCTGGTTTGAGGGACTGTATATTTTCAAAGATAGAAATCCCCATGTACTTCTGTATCGCAGGTATATTGATATGGATACATCATTTGAACATGGCTGAGGAATCCATTGTCCTTAAAAGAGAATGTGACACTCAAAAAATCAATTTCTTGGACTTATGCATATACAAATGTGAAGCTGACCAGGGTTGTTTCTTGAGAACGACCCTCTATTCGAAACCTACTGATCGAAACACCCTTCTTCTCAACAGTAGCTATCACCCCATGCAATTGAAACGAGGTATCATCAAGTCCCAATTTATGAGAGTCATACGTAACAATTCAGAACAAGAGCAGAGAGACATCCAGGTTGAGTCCATGAGGAAAAAGTTTCTTGAACGTGGTTACAGATCCAAGATGTTATCTGACATTGTGAAAGAAGTCAGTTGCTACCAACAATCCTCTCAAATGCAGAGAAAACCCAAGGTTGCCCAGGTAGAGGCTAACACATCCATCAACTTTATCACCAGCTACACACCAGCCACCAAACAGGTTGTTGATATCATTAGGGATAATTGGCATCTCATCAATCAAGATCGGACACTTCCGTTTGAAAATTGTTCACCCCCCAGAGTGGTCCATCGGAGTGGCTCCAGCCTGAAAACACTGCTTATGAAAACAGACCAATGGCACAGGAACAGAACCTGGCATGCTTAAACCAAAACCGGTTGTTACAAGTGTGGTAGCTGCGTTACTTGCAGCTCCCTGATTACCAGTCAAAGATTTCATCACCCGGGTTCCACTAAAATGTACATTATCAGGCACAGGCTCACATGCACATCCCAATATGTTGTATATTTTTGATCTTGTCCCTGTGGCCTCTATTAGATTGGGAAGACCAGCACCACCTTCAGGGAGAGACTGGCCAACCACAAAAGTGCCATAAGAGCCGCCTTTAAGGATGTCCAGGCTGACCAACCTGTGGCTAGGCATTTTCTGGAGCAGAAACATCCCATTGCCGCCACTCTCCGGGCTATGCTGATTGACATCATAGTACCTCTGAGAAGAGGTGGTGATCGCAATCATGAACTGTTAAAATGTGAATCCAAATGGATCTACCGATTGAACACCCTGAGCCCACATGGGCTCAATGCTCATTTGGACTTTTCTGTATTCTTTTGAGCTTATTTAGCTTTTTAGGACCTTTGTTCTGTTATCTATTCTGTTCTTATGCTTATATTATTTATTTTGCATTGTTTGTCCTGAGTTTGTTGGTGTCATTGTGATTATGGGTATTGGTGACTTTGAGGTAGCCTTTATCTTGAGTCATTCTCTCTGACCTCACACCATCCACTATGTAGTGGGTTTTGGCTTGATGTATTGCATTGTCACACTACTGTACATACCATTTGATTTGGCTATCTACTTAGCGATGCAGTGTGTTTTATTTAGTTTTACCTATTTTTGGTATTAGATAGGGTTGAGCGTGTACTATGGGTGTCCGTGCGCTCTTCCACCCCACTGGCTGGGCTAGTGTTTCTCGCATCTCTGTTCACTTTATTATCAGCTGTGGGATTGTCATAACAACGCAGGTGTTAATGAAGCTCTGCTTATCATGGACCGGCTGGCTCCATGACTCCCTCTATTTAAGGAGTGTTCTACATGGCTAGCGTCACACGCTTGTCTTGGATTCAAGACCGCTGCTGTTCGGCAGGTTACAGGTATATCTGTTTAAACGCACTTTTTTTTTATATATTGCTCCCACTTTGTTAGCAACAGCCCACTTTTGCGTGTTACTAGGGTCCATCCCTTCATTTTGTGGATCTTGCTACTTTGTGGCATTATTTAGGACCTACACGCTACTAGCAAGTTTTGACTCAGGCGGGTTGCCGCTGGCAACACTTGGTGTTTAGTATATCTATATTACACATGGTCTTGTGCTACGTGGGTTCTTGTATTTGAAAGTCTCTTTTTGTTTGTATCTGTATGATCAACTTACCTCGGCTTTAGTATTTGTGATCGCTGGCGTTCAAATTCATTTTTGCCTATGGGGACTATTGGTGTTTTGCACGTTTTTCATTTACTGTATATTTAATGTGTTGACTCTAAGGTGCATGTTTAGGGCATTTAATTTACCCCTTGTTGTTGACCAGTTCACATCATCTCTTGTGGACTGCCTGCCTTTTTTTAGTGCCAGCACTCCTTGAATATTTTATCATACTGGCATCGTATATTGTGGCTGTAATCGATGGGCCGATATTAGTACATATTATCGCTGTTGGATACTGACAAATTGCCAATCTGTGATTGTTTGGTCATGCTACTTATGTGGTCTATATTGCCATGTAGTGGGTTTTTGGCTTTGTGTATTGCACGGTCATACCTTTGTGCTTGTCATCTGATCTGACTAAACACTTTGAGTTGCGGCGTGATATGTTCATTACTATCTGATTTTTTATAAGGTTGAGCGTGGACTATGGGCAATTGTACGTTCTCCCATACCACTTGCCGGGCTATTTTTTCCTATACTATTGCCGGACTAGTGTTTTCTGTATCTCTATTCACTTTGCAATCAGCTGTGGGGTTGTCATAACAACACAAGGCATTGGCTATTCTCAGCCTATGCAAAACAGAATGAGAAGCAGTCTGCCAGGAACGAAAAGCAGCATCAATAGCTTGTTCTATGGCCCGGTTGCCACCTGGTAGTAGCTTCTTTCTGCCCAATTGTGCTTTTCACAGAGGAAAACTTTCCTGTAGTATATCAGTCTGATCCCGCCGACATGGTCAGTCCAGCCCCGAAATACCAGGCAATTCTCCTCTGAACAAGGAACATAACAACCCCAGACGATCGTTTCGGCCTCCTTTGGGCCTCGTCAGTGAGGTGCAGCCATATCCCTCTAAGCACATTGGGCAAGGAGTCCACGTCTGGTTTCCCCCATCACCCTTAGGGAGACTATCCCCAGGGTCATATTTACATATGCAAAACAGAATGAGAAGCAGTCTGCCAGGAACGAACAGCAGCATCAATAGCTTGTTCTATGGCCCGGTTGCCACCTGGTAGTAGCTTCTTTCTGCCCAATTGTGCTTTTCACAGAGGAAAACTTTCCTGTAGTATATCAGTCTGATCCCGCCGACATGGTCAGTCCAGCCCCGAAATACCAGGCAATTCTCCTCTGAACAAGGAACATAACAACCCCAGACGATCGTTTCGGCCTCCTTTGGGCCTCGTCAGTGAGGTGCAGCCATATCCCTCTAAGCACATTGGGCAAGGAGTCCACGTCTGGTTTCCCCCATCACCCTTAGGGAGACTATCCCCAGGGTCATATTTACATATGCAAAACAGAATGAGAAGCAGTCTGCCAGGAACGAACAGCAGCATCAATAGCTTGTTCTATGGCCCGGTTGCCACCTGGTAGTAGCTTCTTTCTGCCCAATTGTGCTTTTCACAGAGGAAAACTTTCCTGTAGTATATCAGTCTGATCCCGCCGACATGGTCAGTCCAGCCCCGAAATACCAGGCAATTCTCCTCTGAACAAGGAACATAAGAACCCCAGACGATCGTTTCGGCCTCCTTTGGGCCTCGTCAGTGAGGTGCAGCCATATCCCTCTAAGCACATTGGGCAAGGAGTCCACGTCTGGTTTCCCCCATCACCCTTAGGGAGACTATCCCCAGGGTCATATTTACATATGCAAAACAGAATGAGAAGCAGTCTGCCAGGAACGAACAGCAGCATCAATAGCTTGTTCTATGGCCCGGTTGCCACCTGGTAGTAGCTTCTTTCTGCCCAATTGTGCTTTTCACAGAGGAAAACTTTCCTGTAGTATATCAGTCTGATCCCGCCGACATGGTCAGTCCAGCCCCGAAATACCAGGCAATTCTCCTCTGAACAAGGAACATAACAACCCCAGACGATCGTTTCGGCCTCCTTTGGGCCTCGTTAGTGAGGTGCAGCCATATCCCTCTAAGCACATTGGGCAAGGAGTCCACGTCTGGTTTCCCCCATCACCCAGTGTGCTTAGAGGAATGTGGCTGCACCTCACTGACGAGGCCCATAGGAGGCCAAAACGATCGTCTGGGGTTGTCATGTTCCTTGTTCAGAGGAGAATTGCCTGGTATTTCGGGGCTGGACTGACCTTGGCGGGATCAGACTGATATACTTCAGGAAAGTTTTCTTCTGTGAAAAGCACACTGGTCTAAAAGAGGCTGCTTCCGGGTGGTAAATCGCCATAGAACAAGCCACTGAGCTGTTGTTCGTTCCTGGTAGAGCGCTTCTCTCTGTGTATGCAAATTATTATGACCCTGGGGAAGTCTCCCTATGGGTGATGGGGGAAACCAGACGTGGACTCCTTGCCCAGTGTGCTTAGAGGAATGTGGCTGCACCTCACTGACGAGGCTCATAGGAGGCCGAAACGATCGTCTGGGGTTGTCATGTTCCTTGTTCAGAGGAGAATTGCCTGGTATTTCGGGGCTGGACTGACCTTACTTGGCGGGATCAGACTGATATACTTCAGGAAAGTTTTCTTCTGTGAAAAGCACACTGGTCTAAAAGAGGCTGCTTCCGGGTGGTAAATCGCCATAGAACAAGCCACTGAGCGGTTGTTCGTTCCTGGTAGAGCGCTTCTCTCTGTGTATGCAAATTATTATGACCCTGGGGAAGTCTCCCTATGGGTGATGGGGGAAACCAGACGTGGACTCCTTGCCCAGTGTGCTTAGAGGAATGTGGCTGCACCTCACTGACGAGGCCCATAGGAGGCCGAAACGATCGTCTGGGGTTGTCATGTTCCTTGTTCAGAGGAGAATTGCCTGGTATTTCGGGGCTGGAATGACCTTACTTGGCGGGATCAGACTGATATACTTCAGGAAAGTTTTCTTCTGTGAAAAGCACACTGGTCTAAAAGAGGCTGCTTCCGGGTGGTAAATCGCCATAGAACAAGCCACTGAGCTGTTGTTCGTTCCTGGTAGAGCGCTTCTCTCTGTGTATGCAAATTATTATGACCCTGGGGAAGTCTCCCTATGGGTGATGGGGGAAACCAGACGTGGACTCCTTGCCCAGTGTGCTTAGAGGAATGTGGCTGCACCTCACTGACGAGGCCCATAGGAGGCCGAAACGATCGTCTGGGGTTGTCATGTTCCTTGTTCAGAGGAGAATTGCCTGGTATTTCGGGGCTGGACTGACCTTACTTGGCGGGATCAGACTGATATACTTCAGGAAAGTTTTCTTCTGTGAAAAGCACACTGGTCTAAAAGAGGCTGCTTCCGGGTGGTAAATCGCCATAGAACAAGCCACTGAGCTGTTGTTCGTTCCTGGTAGAGCGCTTCTCTCTGTGTATGCAAACTATTCTCAGCCTATCATGGACTGGTGGGTTCCATGACTCCCTCTATTTAAGGTGTGTACTAATTATCTGAGACACAGGCGGTTAGCCGCTGGTAACCCTTGGTGTTTAGTATAATTATATCTCACACGGTCACGTGCTACGTGGGTTTCTGTTTCTATTAGTCTTTTTCTGTTTTTAATTGCATGATCAGCATACACCGGCCTGAGTATTTGTAACTAATGGCGTTCAGTGTCTTTTTGTCTATGGGGACTATTGGCGTCCTGCACGTTTTTCAATTACTTTATATTCACTGTGTTGACTTTATGTTGCGTGTTTAGGGTATTTAATTTACTCCTTGTTGTTGTCCATTTGACATTATCTTTTGTGGTCAGCCTGTCTTAGTGTCAGCGTTTCTTTTATATTCTATCATTCTGGCATCTGGTTTAGTGGCTGCAATCAATGTGCTGATATAAGTACATATTATTGTTTTTGTGCACTGACAAATTGCCTATTTGTGATTGTTTGGTCATATTGCCTATGTGGTTTGTATTATGCTACTCTTGCCATCTTTTAGTAGCACATTGGTTTACATTTCGTACCTCCTTTATTCTTGGTTGTTCTTTGGTTATCCTTTGTTGGATTATTGTTGATTCCTGTATTTGACTGTTTAGTAATTTTTTTTATCTTAATTGGTGGTGGTTAGATAGGTTGTTTTTTCACTTTTTTGTTTTAATTTTTTATAACATACTATTTCTAGCATTCCTTTGTGTCTGTTTTTCAGATTATATTTGTGTTGATGAAGGCCCAACTGAGGGCCGAAACATCGACCATGTTTTATTGATTTTACTAAATAAAGAAACTACTCATCTTCTATACAAACCCTGAGAGTGCCCTTTTACTATATGGATATTCGTATTTGTTAATTCTGAGGATTGCAGCCAGGTCGTGGCTACTCCACCTGGTTGGAGTGCTGGGCTACAGGCTAAATTGAATACACACACATAAATATAATGAAACAAACTTAACAGAATCTATGCAGTGGAACAGGAACACGTCCTTTCAAGTGTAGGGTAGTAGTATTACTCCTGACATGGACTTGAGTACAGAAAGCAGGAAGAGAAACTCATCAATGCAGATTGCTTATGGAGCCGTTATTCTGAGTCGGGATGGTTTTGCAGAAAGAATCTCCCTGCATCTCCGGACTCTAACTTTCATCCATGCTCTCACTTAGAGGCTGACAGGACTACTAAAAACTCCAGTCCCATTCCGAAGAGTACTACCCTCCATAAGAGACTACTCCGACACTTCTCTGCCAACCTCACTGTTGGAGGAATCCTCATTCAAAGATATTTCAGTATGTCGCAGGCCAGTACTTACTACTAGGTAAAGGTAAAATCTAAACTGACCTTTTTCGTTTATTAGAAGGTGGTAGTGCAGCTAGGAGCTTAGTAATAGCAGTGGCAATAACATTTTTCATTGCTGGAGGTACGCCATCTGCATCCCATCTGCTGTGATGAGGAGACAGTAGATGCATTAGTACACATAGAAGAAATCTAAGCATGAGGCACATGAAGAACTGAATGGAGCTGAAGAAGCAACTTCAGTTGTTTAACAATAAGCACACAGTTTTGGTAGAAAGGTGTTCAACAGACTCAGTTTGCTATGGCATATTTAGGGAGAGATTGGGGCTGCTCCATTATTGCAAAAAAAAAAAAAAAATTTAAATTTTTTTTAAGCTGCAATAATTATTACCCGCTTAAGGCAAGCTTTTTGAGGAAAAGGAAAAAAACATAATTTATGTAAGAACTTACCTGATAAATTCATTTCTTTCATATTAGCAAGAGTCCATGAGCTAGTGACGTATGGGATATACATTCCAACCAGGAGGGGCAAAGTTTCCCAAACCTTAAAATGCCTATAAATACACCCCTCACCACACCCACAAATCAGTTTAACGAATAGCCAAGAAGTGGGGTGATAAGAAAAAAGTGCGAAAGCATATAAAATAAGGAATTGGAATAATAGTGCTTTATACAAAAAAATCATAACCACCACAAAAAAAGGGTGGGCCTCATGGACTCTTGCTAATATGAAAGAAATGAATTTATCAGGTAAGTTCTTACATAAATTATGTTTTCTTTCATGTAATTAGCAAGAGTCCATGAGCTAGTGACGTATGGGATAATGACTACCCAAGATATGGATCTTTCCACGCAAGAGTCACTAGAGAGGGAGGGATAAAATAAAGACAGCCAATTCCTGCTGAAAATAATCCACACCCAAAATAAAGTTTAATGAAAACATAAGCAGAAGATTCACACTGAAACCACTGACTGAAGTACTTTTCTACCAAAATGGTAGAATTTAGTAAAAGTATGCAAAGAGGACCAAGTTGCTGCTTTGCAAATCTGATCAACCGAAGCTTCATTCCTAAACGCCCAGGAAGTAGAAACTGACCTAGTAGAATGAGCTGTAATCCTTCGAGGCGGAGTTTTACCCGACTCGACATAGGCATGATGAAATAAAGATTTCAACCAAGATGCCAAAGAAATGGCAGAAGCTTTCTGGCCTTTTCTAGAACCGGAAAAGATGACAAATAGACTAGAAGTCTTTCGGATAGACTTAGTAGCTTCAACATAATATTACAAAGCTCTAACAGCATCCAAAGAATGCAATGATTTCTCCTTAGAATTCATAGGATTAGGACATAATGAAGGAACCACAATTTCTCTACTAATGTTGTTAGAATTCACAACCTTAGGTAAAAAATTCAAAAGACGTTTGCAGCACCGCCTTATCCTGATGAAAAATCAGAAAAGGAGACTCACAAGAAAGAGCAGATAATTCAGAGACTCTTCTGGCAGAAGAGATGGCCAAAAGAAACAAAACTTTCCAAGAAAGTAATTTAATGACCAAAGAATACATGGGTTCAAAAGGAGGAGCTTGAAGAGCCCCCAGAACCAAATTCAAACTCCAAGGAGGAGAAATTGACTTAATGACAGGTTTTATACGAACCAAAGCTTGTACAAAACAATGAATATCAGGAAGATTAGCAATCTTTCTGTGAAAAAGAACAGAAAGAGCAGAGATTTGTCCTTTCAAGGAACTTGCGGACAAACCTTTATCTAAACCATCCAGAAGAAACTGTAAAATTCTCGGTATTCAAAAAGAATGCCAAGAAAAATGATGAGAAAGACACTAAGAAATATAAGTCTTCCAGACTCTATAATATATCTCTCTAGATACAGATTTACGAGCCTGTCACATAGTATTAATCACAGAGTCAGAGAAACCTCTTTGACCAAGAATCAAGCGTTCAATCTCCATACCTTAAAATTTAAGGATTTGAGATCCTGATGGAAGAAAGGACCTTGCAACAGAAGGTCTGGTCTTAACGGAAGAGTCCACAGCTGGCAAGAGGCCTTCCGGACAAGATCCGCATACCAAAACCTGTGAGGCCATGCTGGAGCTACCAACAGGACAAACGAGCATTCCTTTAGAATCTTGGAGAATACTCTTGGAAGAAGAACTAGAGGTGGAAAGATAGGCAGGATGATACTTCCAAGGAAGTGATAATGCATCCACTGCCTCCGCCTGAGGATCCCGGGATCTGGACAGATACCAGGGAAGTTTCTTGTTTAGATGAGAAGCCATCAGATCTATTTCTGGGAGTTCCCACATGTGAACAATCTGAAGAAATACCTCTGGGTGAAGAGACCATTCGCCCGGATGCAACGTTTGGCGACTGAGATAGTCCGCTTCCCAATTGTCTATACCTGGGATATGAACCGCAGAGATTAGACAGGAGCTGGATTCCGCCCAAACCAAAATTTGAGATACTTCTTTCATAGCCAGAGGACTGTGAGTCCCTCCTTGATGATTGATGTATGCCACAGTTGTGACATTGTCTATCTGAAAACAAATGAACAACTCTCTCTTCAGAAGAGGCCAAGACTGAAGAGCTCTGAAAATTGCACGGAGTTCCAAAATATTGATCGGTAATCTCACCTCCTGAGATTCCCAAACCCCTTGTGCCGTCAGAGACCCCCACACAGCTCCCCAACCTGTAAGACTTGCATCTGTTGAGATTATAGTCCAGGTCGGAAGAACAAAGAAGCCCCCTGAACTGAACGATGGTGATCTGTCCACCACGTCAGAGAGTGTCGTATAATCGGTTTAAAGATATTAATTGAGATATCTTTGTGTAATCCCTGCACCATTGGTTCAGCATACAGAGCTGAAGAGGTCGCATGTGAAAACGAGCAAAGGAGATCGCATCCGATGCAGCAGTCATAAGACCTAAAATTTCCATGCATAAGGCTACCAAAGGGAATGAATGTGACTGAAGGTTTTGACAAGCTGATATCAATGTTAGACTTCTCTTGTCTGACAAAGACAGAGTCATAGACACTGAATCTATCTGAAAACCTAAAAAGGTTACCCTTGTCTGAGGAATCAATGAACTTTTTGGTAAATTGATCCTCCAACCATGATCTTGAAGAAACAACACAAGTCGATTCGTATGAGATTCTGCGAAAATGTGAAGACTGAGCAAGTACCAAGATATCGTCCAAAATAAGGAAATACCAATACCCTGTTCTCTGATTACAGACAGAAGGGCACCGAGAACCTTTGAAAAAATTCTTGGAGCTGATGCTAGGCCAAACGGTAGAGCCACAAAACTGGTAATGCTTGTCTAAAAAGAGAATCTCAGAAACTAAAAGTGATCTGGATGAATCGGAATATGCAGATATGCATCCTGTAAATCTATTGTAGACATATAATGCCCTTGCTAAACAAAAGGCAGGATAGTCCTACAGTTACCATCTTGAATGTTGGTATCCTTACATAACGATTCAATATTGATAGATCCGAAAACTGGTCTGAAGGAATTGACCTTCTTTGGTACAATGAAGAGATAGAATAAAACCCCAGCCCCTGTTCCAGAACTGGAACTGGCATAATTACTCCAGCCAACTCTAGATCTGAAACACATTTCAGAAATGCTGAGCCTTTGCTGGGTTTACTGGGACACGGGAAAGAAAAAAAATCTCTTTGCAGGAGGCCTTAACTTGAAGCCAATTCTGTACCTTTCTGAAACAATGTTCTGAAACCAGAGATTGTGAACGGAATTGATCCAAATTTCTTTGAAGAAAACGTAATCTGCCCCATACCAGCTGAGCTGGAATGAGGGCCGCACCTTCATGGGTACTTAGGAGCTGGCTTTGGGTTTCTATAAGGCTTGGATATATTCCAAACTGGAAATGGTTTCCAAACTGATACCGCTCCTGAGGATGAAGGATCAGGCTTTTGTTCCTTGTTGTGAGGAAAGGAACGAAAACGATTATTAGACCTAAATTTACCTTAGATTTTTTATCCTTTGGTAAAAAAGTTCCCTTCCCTCCAGTAACAGTTGAGATAATAGAATCCAACTGAGAACCAAATAATTTATTACCCTGGAAAGAAAGGGAAAGCAAAGTAGACTTAGAAGACATATCAGCATTCCAAGTTTTAAGCCATAAAGCTCTTCTAGCTAAAATAGCTAGAGACATATACCTGACATCAACTCTAATGATATCAAAAGATGGTATCACAAATAAAATTATTAGCATGTTATAGAATAATAATAATGCTATAAAATTATGATCTGTTACTTGTTGCGCTAAAGCTTCTAACCAAAACGTTGAAGCTGCAGCAACATCCGCTAAAAATATAGCAGGAGTAGAGACAGCCCCATTAACCTTAGGGATTTTGTCCCCAAAACTCTAATCTGTCAGATGGCACAGAATATAATTGCTTAAAACGTTTTAGAAGGAGTAAATGAATTACCCAAATTATTCCATTCCCTGGAAATTACTTCAGAA
Organism: Bombina bombina; assembly: GCF_027579735.1. Lineage (NCBI taxonomy): Eukaryota > Metazoa > Chordata > Amphibia > Anura > Bombinatoridae > Bombina > Bombina bombina. The sequence goes on along the minus strand of NC_069500.1, from coordinate 419,107,858 downwards.
ATAGCATCAGGGAGAGAAAACACTTCTGGAATAACTACAGGAGATTAAAAAACCTTATTTAAACGTTTAGATTTAGTATCAAGAGGACCAGAATCCTCTATTTCTAATGCAATTAATACTTCTTTAAGTAAAGAACGAATAAGTTCCATCTTGAACAAATACGAAGATTTATCAGCATCAATCTCTGAGACAGAAACCTCTGAACCAGAAGAACCATTATCAGTATTAGAATGATGATGTTCATTTAAAAATTCATCTGAAAAAAGAGAAGTTTTAAAAGACTTTTATGTATACTAGAAGGAGAAGTAACAGACATAGCCTTCTTAATGGATTTAAAAATAAAATCTCTTATGTTATAAGGAACACTCTGAAAATTAGATGTTGACGGAACAGCAACAGGTAATGTAACAGTACTAAAGGAAATTTTATCTGCATTAATAAGTTTGTCATGACATGCAATACAAACAACAGCTGGAGAAACAGATACCAAAAGTTTATAGCAGATACACTTAGCTTGGTAGCTCCAGCACCGGGCAGCGATTTTCCTGAAGTATCTTCTGACTCAGTTGCAACGTGGAACATCTTGCAATATGTAATAGAAAAAACAACATATAAAGCAAAATTGATCAAATTCCTTAAATGACAGTTTCAGGAATGGGAAAAAAATGCCAGTGAACAAGCTTCTAGCAACCAGAAGCAATAAATAATGAGACTTAAATAATGTGGAGACAAAAATGACGCCCATATTTTTTATCGCCAAATAAGACGCCCACATTATTTGGCGCCTAAATGCTTTTGGCGCCAAAAATGACGCTACATCCGGAACGCCGACACTTTTGACGCAAAAAAAACGTCAAAAAATGACGCAACTTCCGGCGACACGTATGACGCCGGAAACAGCAAAAAAATTTTGCGCCAAAAAAGTCCGCGCCAAGAATGACGCAATAAAATGAAGCATTTTCAGCCCCCGCGAGCCTAACAGCCCACAGGGAAAAAGTCAAATTTTTAAGGTAAGAAAAAATGATTGATTCAAATGCATTATCCCAAATATGAAACTGACTGTCTGAAAATAAGGAATGTTGAACATCCTGAGTCAAGGCAAATAAATGTTTGAACACATATATTTAGAACTTTATAAAAAAAAGTGCCTAACCATAGCTTAGAGTGTCACAGAAAATAAGACTTACTTACCCCAGGACACTCATCTACATGTAGTAGAAAGCCAAACCAGTACTGAAACGAGAATCAGTAGAGGTAATGGTATATATAAGAGTATATCGTCGATCTGAAAAGGGAGGTAAGAGATGAATCTCTACGACCGATAACAGAGAACCTATGAAATAGACCCCGTAGAAGGAGATCATTGCATTCAAATAGGCAATACTCTCCTCACATCCCTCTGACATTCACTGCACGCTGAGAGGAAAACCGGGCTCCAACCTGCTGCGGAGCGCATATCAACGTAGAATCTAGCACAAACTTACTTCACCACCTCCATAGGAGGCAAAGTTTGTAAAAACTGATTTGTGGGTGTGGTGAGGGGTGTATTTATAGGCATTTTAAGGTTTGGGAAACTTTGCCCCTCCTGGTAGGAATGTATATCCCATACGTCACTAGCTCATGGACTCTTGCTAATTACATGAAAGAAATATGCCCCCTTTATATAGTGTTGCAAGGATTTTAACGCACTAGGCAATGAAGCCCAGAAACCAGTTAGATTGCACAATTACCAATGCAAATATATAGCAGAAAAAAACATGCGTTTAAAAAGGATGAACCGTGCGCGATAAAGAAGTGTTCACATGCATGTCAGTTTGCGATCCTTATGGCGCAAAATTTTACTACAAAGATGCACACTTTAATACGCAATTTAAAAGAAGGGTGCAAATTTTATGGTGCGTGATCCAATGCATAAATATGCGCCTAGGAGTGTCGGCTTGCGTACGTTTAAAAATAGTATTACAAATAAGCACACTGATTTTGTGCTATGCATGAGAATTTTTATGTGCAAATTTGAGCAAGGAGAATAGTGAGAACCTGTCCCAGGGCCATAAAAAGTGCCCAACCCATAGCTGTGAATGTCTATTATAATAAATACAATATACTTACCCATAGACACTCGTCCATTAGTAGCAGACAGCTAAACCAGTACTGAAACATGTCAGCAGAGGTAATGGAATAGGAGTATAACGTCGATCTGTAAAGGGAGGAAAAAGAGACAATTCCTTGCGATCGAATTTATAAAGAGCCCATGAAAAGATTTCCCGTGAGGCGAAAACATGGTGTCATGAGGCAGTAGTCCCTTCACATCCCTCTGACAAGCACTGTACTCTGAGGGGAACTGGGCTTCAATATGCTCAGAAGCGCCTTTCACTGAAGAAATCAAGCACATCATCCTTCAACGGAGGCAAAGTTTAAAACTAAGGTATGTGTGAGGTGGGGGTGGGGTTATAGGCTTTTGAGGTTTGGGAAACTGTGCCTCCTCCTGATAGGAATGTATATCCCAAACGTAACAGCTTGTGGACTCTCGCAACCTATATGAAAGAAAAGTTAAAATAAATGTGTTTGTTATGCAAAACTGGGGAATGGGTAATAATAGGGATTGTCTATCTTTTTAAACGATAAAAACTATGGAGTACACTGTCCCTTTAATTCAATCATTTTTACTCATGCATGTGTATTGCAAAATGGTTTCTAAAAATTTTAAATTCAGTGATGTGCATGTCAAATTCCACTAGAATGTCTTGTGGCTATAGGTACAAGTCTAGCAGTGTTACATTCTTAATCCTGTAATTGCTTTTACATTTTGTTGCTTTCTCTTAAGAACTCACAAGTAACAAAATGGATTTGAATTCTATACATAGAATATCATCTCTGGAATAATCCGATAAATAGAAAAGTTACCATCTTGTGCAACATGCCGTGTAATACTATAGAGCAAAATGTACGCAATCTCATACAAAACATTTCTTTAAACAGCCCTGACATGTATGTTTCATATTGTGCTCATAAGTGTACATACCCTGGCAGAATGATTTCTTGGCCATTTTTCAGAGAATATGAATAACACAAAAACTTTTCTTTCACTCATGGTTAGTGTTTGGCTGAAGCCATTTATTATTAATCAACTGTGTTTACTCTTTAAATCATAATGACAACAGAAACTACCCAAATGACCCTAATCAAAAGTTTACATACCCTGGTGATTTTGGTCTGATAACATGCACACAAGTTGGCACAAATGGGGTTGAATGGCTATTAAAGGTAACCATCCTCACCTGTGATCTGTTTGCTTGTAATTAGTGTGTGTGTATAAAAGGTCAATGAGTTTCTGGACTCCTGACAGACCCTTGCATCTTTCATCCAGTGCTGCACTGATGTTTCTGTATTCTGAGTCATGGGAAAGCAAAAGAAATGCCAAAAGGATCTGCGGGAAAAGGTAGTTGAACTGTATAAAACAGGAAAGGGATATAAAAAAAAAAAAAAGATATGCAAGGAATTGAGAATGCCAATCAGCAGTGTTCAAACTCTAATCAGAAGTGGAAAATGAGGGGTTCTGTTGAAACCAAACCATGGTCAGGTAGACCAACTAAATTTTCAGCCACAACTGCCAGGAAAAGTGTTTGGGATTCAAAGAAAAACCCACAAATAACTTCAGGTGAAATACAGGACATGTGGTGTGGCTGTTTTAGGATGCCCAATAAGGAGGCACTTGAAGAAAGATGGGCTGCATGGTCGAGTCGCCAGAAGAAAGCCATTACAACGCAAATGCCACAAAATATCCTGCATACAATACACCTAACAGCACAGAGACAAGCCTCAAACCTTCTGGCACAACGTCATTTGGCGTGATGAGATCAAAATTTAGCTTTTTGGCAACAAACATGCTACATTTGGAGAGGAGTCAACAAGGACAATGATGAAAAGGCACACCATTCCTACTGTGAAACATTGAGGTGGATCGCTGATCTTTTGGGGATGTGTGAGCTACAAGGCACAGGAAATTTGGTCAGTATTGCTAGCAAGATGAATGCAGAAGGTTATCAAAAAATACAGGAGGAAATTTGCATTCATCAGCCCAGAAGCTACGCATGGGACGTACTAGGACATTTCAACATGACAATGATCCTAAACATACGGCCAAGTCGACCTGTCATTAGCTACAGCAGAATAAAGTGAAGGTTCTGGAATGGCCATCTCAGTCTCCTAACCTCAATATCATTGAGTCACTCTAAGGAGATGTCAAAACGTGCAGTTCATGCAAGACAGCCCAAGAATTTACAGGAACTAGAGGCTTTTTGCCAGGAAGAATGGGCAGCTTTACCATCTGAGAAGATAAAGAGCCTCATCCACAAATACCACAAAAGACTTCAAGCTGTCATTGATGTTAAAGGGGGCAATATACAGTATTAAGAACTGGGGTATGTAAACTTTTGATCAGTGTCATTTGGGTAGTTTCTGTTGTCATTATGATTTAAAAACTAAATTTATGCTTACCTGATAAATTACTTTCTTTTATGATATGACGAGTCCACGGATTTCATCCTTACTTGTGGGATATTAACCTCCTGCTAACAGGAAGTGGCAAAGAGCACCACAGCAGAGCTGTATATATAGCCCCTCCCCTTCCCCCTCAGTCATTCGGCTGAAGGTATAGGAAGAGCAAAAGGAAAGGCTAAAATATGCAGAGGTGACTGAAGTTTACAAAAAATATAAAGAAAAACTGTCTTAAAAAGAACAGGGTGGGCCATGGAATCGTCATATCGTAAAAGAAATTAATATATCAGGTAAGCATAAATTTACTTTTCTTTTACAAAGATATGACAAGTCCACAGATTTCATCCTTACTTGTGGGAAACCAATACCAAAGCAATAGGACACGGATGAAAGGGAGTGACAAGACAGGAACCTAAATGGAAGGCACCACTGCTTGAAGAACCTTTCCCCCAAAAATAGCTTCAGAAGAAGCAAAAGTATCAAATTTGGAAAAAGTGTGAAGGGACGACCAAGCCGCAGCCTTACAAATCTGTTCCACAGATGCATCGTTTTTAAAAACCCATGTGGAAGCCACAGCCCTAGTAGAATGAGCCGTAATTCTTTCAGGAGGCTGCTGTCCAGCAGTCTCATATGCCAGGCGGATGATACTTCTCAGCCAAAAGGAAAGAGAGGTAGCCGTAACTTTCTGACCCCTACGCTTTCCAGAACAAACAATGAATAATAAAGATGATTGATGGAAATCCTTAGTTGCCTGCAAGTAAAGCTTTAAGGCACAGACCACGTCCAAGTTATGTAACAGACGCTCCTTCTTAAAAAAAGGATTAGGACAGAAGGAAGGAACAACAATTTCCTGATTAATATTCATATTCAAAACAACCTTAGGAAGGAACCCAGGTTTGGTACGTAAAACCACCTTATCAGAATGAAATATGAGAAGGCGAATCACACTGTAATGCTGAGAGCTCAGAAACTCTTCGAGCAGAAGAAATAGCAAACAAAAACAGAACTTTCCAAGATAATAGTTTAATATCTATGGAATGCATAGATTCAAACGGAACCCCTTGCAGAACTCGAAGACCTAAATTCAAACTCCAGGGAGGAGTAATATGTCTAATTACAGGCTTAATTCTAGATAGAGCCTGACTAAAAGACTGAACATCTGGTACATTTGCCAAACGTTTGTGAAACAGAATTGACAAAGCTGAAATTTGTCCCTTTAAGGAACTCTCAGATAACCCTTTCTCCATTCCTTCTTGGAGAAAAGACAAAATCCTAGGAATCCTAACTTTACTCCATGAGTAACCCTTGGATTCACACTAATAAAGATATTTACGCCATATCTCATGATAGATCTTTCTAGTGACAGGCTTTCTAGCCTGTATCAAAGTATTGATAACTGAATCAGAGAATCCTCACTTCGATAAAATAAAGCGTTCAATCTCCACACAGTCAGTTGCAGAGAAATTAGATTTGGATGTTGGAAAGGACCTTGAATGAGAAGGTCCTGTCTCAACGGATGTTTCCACGGTGGCAGAGAGGACATGTCCACTAGATCCGCATACCAAGTCCTGCGTGGCCACGCAGGCGCTATCAGGATCACTGAAGCTCTCTCCTGTTTGATTTGAGCAATCACGCGTGGGAGGAGAGGAAACAGCGGAAACACATAAGCTAGGCTGAACAACCAAGGTACTGCCAAGGCATCTATCAGTTCGGCCTGAGGATCCCTTGACCGGGATCTGTATCTTGGAAGCTTGGCATTCTGACGAGATGCCATCAAATCCAATTCCGGTCTGCCCCATCTGAGAATCAATGAGGCAAATACCTCCGGGTGAAGTTTCCACTCCCACGGATGAAAACTCTGTCGACTTAGAAAATCTGCTTCCCAGTTCTCAACCCCTGGGATGTAGATCGCTGACAGATGACAAGAGTGGGCCTCTGCCCAACAGATTATCTTGGATACTTCTATCATCGCTAAGGAACTCCTTGTTCCCCCCACAGTCGTTATATTGTCCTACTGGAATCTGATTAATTTAGCCAAAGCCAACTGAGGCCACGCCTGAAGCGCATTGAATATTGCTCTCAGTTCTAGAATATTGATTGGAAGTAGAGACTCCACCTGAGTCCAAACACCCTGAGCCTTCAGGGAGTTCCAAACTGCACCCCAGCCCAGAAGGCTGGTATCTGTTGTCACTATAACCCACAACGGTCTGCGGAAACAAGTCCTCTGGGACAGATGATCTGGCAACAACCACCAAAGAAGAGAGAGTTTCTGGTCTCTTGATCCAGAATTATCTTTGGAGATAAATCCACATAATCCCCATTCCACTGACCGAGCATGCACAGTTGCAGTGGTCTGAGATGAAAGCGAGCAAATGGAACAATGTCCATTGCCGCTACCATTAATCCGATTACCTCCATACACTGAGCCACTGATGGCCGAGGAATGGACAGAAGTGCTTGGCAAGTATTCAAAATCTCTGATTTTCTGACCTCCGTCAGAAATACTTTCATGGCTACCGAGTCTATCAGAGTTCCCAAGAAAGGAACCCTTGTCTGTGGAACAAGTGAACTCTTCTCTATGTTCACCTTCCAGCCGTGAGTTCTCAGAAAAGACAACACTGTGTCCGTGTGAGATTTTGTCAGATTATATATGTTGACGCCTGAATCAGAATATCGTCCAGATAAGGAGCCACCGCTATCCCTTGCGGTCTGAGAACCGCCAAAAGAGCCCCTAGAACCTTTGTGAAGATTCTGGGTGCTGTGGCCAACCCGAAAGGAAGAGCCACGAACTGATGTTTGTCCAAGAAGGCAAACCGATGATGATCTTTGTGGATTGGAATATGAAGGTAAGCATCCTTCAAATCCACGGTAGTCATATATTGACCCTCCTGGATCATTGGCAAAATCGTTCAAATTGTCTCTTGAATGATGGAACTCTTAGAAATTTGTTTAGACCCTTGAGGTCCAAAATGGGTCTGAACGTTCCCTCTTTTTTGGGGACCACAAATAGGTTTGAGTAAAACCCCTGTCCCTGTTCCAATTTTGGAACAGGACAGATTACTCCCATAGTAAAAAGGTCTTTTGCACAGTGTAACAACTCCTCTCTCTTTATCTGGGTTGCAGATAATTTTGAAAGATGAAATCTATCCTCTTGGGCGAAAATCCTTGAATTCCAATTGATAACCGTGGGTCACTAATTTCTAGTGCCCAGGAATCCTGAACATCTCTTGCCCAAGGCTGAGCAAAGAAAGAAAGTCTGCCCCCTACTAGATCCGGTCCCGGATCGGGGGCCACCCCTTCATGCTGCTTTGTGGAAGAAGCGGGGGGTCCTCCTTTAAAGTTCCGAAAGGAACGAAAATTATTCCGTTTACCCCTCATTTTAACCGACCTATCCTGAGGTAGGGCATGGCCCTAACGTCCTGTAATATCAGAAATGATCTCCTTCAATTCTGGCCCAAAAACATAATTTATGCTTACCTGATAAATTTCTCTCTCTTGTGGTGTATCCAGTCCACGGATCATCCATTACTTGTGGGATATTCTCCTTCCCAACAGGAAGCTGCAAGAGGATCACCCACAGAAGAGCTGTCTATATAGCTCCTCCCCTAACTGCCACCTCCAGTCATTCGACCGAAGACCAGCAAGAGAAAGGAGAAACCATAGGGTGCAGTGGTGACTGTAGTTTAAAAATAAAATATACCTGCCTTAAAATTACAGGGCGGGCCGTGGACTGGATACACTACAAGAGAAATAAATTTATCAGGTAAGCATAAATTATGTTTTCTCTTGTAAGGTGTATCCAGTCCACGGATCATCCATTACTTGTGGGATACCAATACCAAAGCTAAAGTACACGGATGAAGGGAGGGACAAGGCAGGAACTTAAACGGAAGGTACCACTGCCTGTAAAACCTCTCTCCCAAAAATAGCCTCCGAAGAAGCAAAAGTATCAAATTTATAAAACTTTGAAAAAGTATGCAGCGAAGACCAAGTTGCCGCCTTGCAAATCTGTTCAACAGAAGCCTCATTTTTAAAAGCCCATGTGGAAGCCACAGCTCTAGTAGAATGAGCTGTAATCCTTTCAGGAGGCTGCTGGCCAGCAGTCTCATAAGCTAAGCGTATTACACTTCTTAGCCAAAACTAAAGAGAAGTTGCCAAAGCCTTTTGGCCTCTCCTCTGTCCAGAGTAGACAACAAACAAAGCAGATGTTTGACGAAAATCTTTAGTAGCTTGTAAATAATACTTTAAAGCACGAACCACGTCAAGATTGTGTAATAGACGTTCCTTCTTTGAAGAAGGATTAGGACACAATGACGGAACAACAATCTCCTGATTGATATTCTTATTAGATACCACCTTAGGTAAAAACCCAGGTTTGGTACGCAAAACTACCTTATCTGCATGGAAGATCAGATAAGGGGAATCACACTGTAAGGCAGATCACTCGGAGAATCTACGAGCCGAGGAAATAGCTACCAAAAACAGAACTTTCCAAGATAAAAGCTTGATATCTATGGAATGAAGAGGTTCAAACGGAACCCTTGGAGAACTTTAAGAACCAAATTTAAACTCCATGGCAGAGCAACTGGTTTAAACACAGGCTTGATTCTAACTAAAGCCTGACAAAACGCCTGAACGTCTGGAACATCTGCCAGACGCTTGTGCAAAAGAATAGATAGAGCAGAAATCTGTCCCTTTAACAATCCCTTTTCCAATCCTTCTTGGAGAAAAGATAATATCCTGGGAATCCTGACTTTACTCCATGAGTAATCTTTGGATTCACCCCAATAAAGATATTTACGCCATATCTTATGATAGATTTTCCTGGTGACAGGCTTTCGTGCCTGAATTAAGGTATCAATGACTGACTCGGAGAAGCCACGCTTTGATAAAATCAAGCGTTCAATCTCCAGGCAGTCAGCCTCAGAGAAATTAGATTTGGATGGTTGAAAGGACCAGAGGCAGAGTCCATGGTGGAAGGGATGACATGTCCACCAGATCTGCATACCAAGTCCTGCGTGGCCACACAGGTGCTATCAAAATCACAGATGCTCTCTCCTGCTTGATTTTGGCAATCAGACGAGGGAGCAGAGGAAACGGTGGAAACACATAAGCCAGGTTGAAGGACCAAGGCGCTGCTAGAGCATCTATCAGCGTTGCCTTGGGATCCCTGGACCTGGATACGTAACAAGGAAGTTTGGCGTTCTGGCGAGACGCCATGAGATCCAGTTCTGGTTCGCCCCAATGTTGAACCAATTGTGCAAACACCTCCGGATGGAGTTCCCACTCCCCCGGATGAAAAGTCTGTCGACTTAGAAAATCCGCCTCCCAGTTCTCTACACCTGGGATATGGATAGCTGATAGGTGGCAAGAGTGAATCTCTGCCCAACGAATTATCCTTGAAACTTCCAACATCGCTAGGGAACTCCTTGTCCCCCCTTGATGGTTGATGTAAGCCACAGTCGTGATGTTGTCCGACTGAAATCTGATGAACCTCATTGTCGCTAGCTGAGGCCAAGCTTGAAGAGCATTGAATATCGCTCTTAGTTCCAGAATGTTTATTGGGAGGAGGGTCTCCTCATGAGTCCACGATCCCTGAGCCTTCAGGGAGTTCCAGACTGCCCCCCAGCCTAGAAGGCTGGCATCTGTCGTTACTATTGTCCAATCTGGCCTGCGAAAGGTCATACCTTTGGACAGATGGACCCGAGATAGCCACCAGAGAAGAGAATCTCTGGTCTCTTGATCCAGATTTAGTAGAGGGGACAAATCTGTGTAATCCCCATTCCACTGACTGAGCATGCAGAGTTGCAGCGGTCTGAGATGTAGGCGGGCAAACGGAACTATGTCCATTGCCGCTACCATTAAGCTGATTACTTCCATACACTGAGCCACCGAAGGGCGAGAAGTAGAATAAAGAACACGGCAAGAATTTAGAAGTTTTGATAACCTGGTCTCTGTCAGGTAAATCCTCATTTCTACAGAATCTATCAGAGTTCCCAGAAAGGAAACTCTTGTGAGAGGGGATAGAGAACTCTTCTCTTCATTCACTTTCCACCCGTGCGACCTCAGAAATGCCAGAACTATATCCATATGAGACTTGGCAATTTGGAAATTTGACGCCTGTATCAGAATGTCGTCAAATTAAGGGGCTACTGCTATGCCCCGCGGCCTTAGGACCGCCAGAAGTGACCCCAGAACCTTCGTAAAGATTCTTGGAGCTGTAGCTAATCCAAAGGGAAGAGCTACAAACTGGTAATGCCTGCTCAGGAAGGCAAACCTGAGAAACCGATGATGATCTTTGTGTATTGGAATGTGAAGATAAGCATCCTTTAAATCCACTGTAGTCATGTATTGACCCTCCTGGATCATAGGTAGGATGGTACGAATAGTCTCCATCTTGAATGATGGGACCCTGAGAAATTTGTTTAGGATCTTGAGATCCAAGATTGGTCTGAAGGTTCCCTCTTTTTTGGGAACCACAAACAGATTTGAATAGAAGCCTTGTCCCTGTTCTTCCAATGGAACTGGGTGGATCACTCCCATAACTTGGAGGTCTTGAACACAATGTAAGAATGCCTCTTTCTTTATCTGGTTTGCAGATAATTGTGAAAGGTGAAATCTCCCTTTTGGAGGGGAAGCTTTGAAGTCCAGAAGATATCCCTGGGATACAATTTCCAACGCCCAGGGATCCTGGACATCTCTTGCCCAAGCATGGGCGAAGAGAGAAAGTCTGCCCCCTACTAGATCCGTTACCAGATCGGGGGGCCAATCCTTCATGCTGTCTTAGAGGCAGCAGCAGGCTTTTTGGCCTGCTTACCTTTGTTCCAAGCCTGGTTAGGTCTCCAGACCGACTTGGACTGGGCAAAAGTTCCCTCTTGTTTTGTATTAGAGGAAGTTGATACCGCACTCGCCTTAAAGTTTTGAAAGGCACGAAAATTAGTTTGTTTGGCCCTTGATTTATTAGACCTGTCCTGAGGGAGGGCATTACCTTTTCCTCCCGTGATATCAGAAATGATCTCCTTCAAACCAGGCCCGAATAGGGTCTGCCCCTTGAAGGGAATATTAAGAAGCTTAGACTTTGAAGCAACGTCAGCTGACCATGATTTAAGCCATAGCGCCCTACGCGCCTGAATAGCAAAACCAGAATTCTTAGCCGTTAGTTTAGTCAAATGAACAATGGCATCAGAAACAAAAGAATTGGCTAGCTTAAGTGCTCTAAGCTTGTCAAGTATATCATCCAATGGGGTCTCTACCTGTAAAGCCTCTTCCAGAGACTCAAACCAGAAGGCCGCCGCAGCAGTGACTGGGGCAATGCATGCAAGAGGTTGTAGAATAAAACCTTGTTGAATAAACATTTTCTTAAGGTAACCCTCTAACTTTTTATCCATTGGATATAAGAAAGCACAACTGTCCTCGATGGGGATAGTAGTACGCTTAGCTAGGGTAGACACTGCTCCCTCCACCTTAGGGACCATTTGCCATAAGTCCCGTGTGGCGGCATCTATTGGAAACAATTTTTTTAAAATAGGAGGGGGAGAGAACGGTACACCTGGTCTATCCCATTCCTTAGTAATAATTTCTGAAAACCTTTTAGGCATTGGAAAAACATCAGCGTAAACAGGCACTGCATAGTATTTATCTAATCTGCATAATTTCTCTGGCACTGCAATGGTGTCACAGTCATTCAGAGTAGCTAAAACCTCCCTGAGGAACACACGGAGGTGTTCAAGCTTAAATTTAAATGTTGCCATATCAGAATCAGGTTAAATCATCTTCCCTGAGTCAGAAACATCACCCACAGAAAGATGCTCTCCTTCCTCAGCTTCTGCATATTGTGAGGGGGTATCAGACATAGCTACTAAAGCGTCAGAGTGCTCTGTATTTCTTCTAACCCCAGAGCTGTCTCGCTTTCCTCGTAACCCAGGTAGTCTGGATAATACCGCTGACAGTGTATTATCCATGACTGCCGCCATGTCTTGTAAAGTAAACGCCATGGGCGCGCTAGATGTCACTGGCGCCTCTTGAGCGTGAGTCCCTTGAGCGGGAGTCAAAGGCTCTGACACGTGGGGCGAGTTAGTCGGCATAGCTTCCCCTTGTCAGATTCCTCTGGTGATAAATCTTTTAAAAGACATAAATATGATCTTTATCTTAAAGTGAAATCAGTACATTTGGTACACATTCTAAGAGGGGGTTCCACCATGGCTTCTAAACATAATGAACAAGGAGTTTCCTCTATGTCAGACATGTTTAAACAGACTAGCAATGAGACCAGCAAGCTTGGAAAACACTTTACAGAAAGTTAACAAGCAAAAAATAAAAACGGTACTGTGCCTTTAAGAAAAATAAAAAAGGTCAGAATTTGAAAAACAGTAGTAAAACAAACGAAATTTTTACAGTGTGTATAATAGGCTAACAGAGCATTGCACCCACTTGCAAATGGATGATTAACCCCTTAGTTTAAAAAACGGATCAAATAAACGAAATAGACGTTTTTTAACAGTCACAACAAAGCTCTGCTGTGGCCCTACCTTGCCAAACGACTTTAGAAAGCACCAAAACCCTTCAGAGAGGTCCTATAGCATTCAGGGAACTCCTTCAAGGAAACTGGATGTCTCAGTCTGCAAAAGCTAATGCGCAATTAGGCGTGAAATTAGGCTCCTCCCACTTCCTGTCTACACAGTGAGAGGCCTTAAAAAAAAAAAAAAAAAACTCTCTCTAGGCAAATTTAAGCCAGCCATGTGGAAAAAACTGTGCCCCAATAAAGTTTATCACCAAAAGGCATATAAAAAAACGTTTAAGCACTCCCAGCAAACGTTTAATATTTCAGTAACTTGAAAAAATAATGAGTGTTACTTCTAATAGTAAGCATGATACTAGTCGTTATTAAATCACTGTAATCATGTTACCTTGAATAAATCCGGTATCAACAGCATTTTCTAGCATATACATTTCTCTATAAAAATTTAGACTGCACATACCTCATAGCAGGATACCCTGCACGCCATTCCCCAAGCTGAAGTTACCTCTCTCTTCAGTTATGTGTGAGAACAGCAATGGATCTTAGTTACAACCTGCTAAGATCATTAGAGACAACAGGCAGATTCTTCTTCTATTTTCTGCCTGAGACCAAAATAGTACAACTCCGGTACCATTTGAAAATAACAAACTCTTGAATTGAAGAAAAACAACTAAATTACACCACATCTCTCTAACTGCTTCCATGCTTGTCGAGAGCTGCAAGAGAATGACTGGTAGTGGCGGTTAGGGGAGGAGCTATATAGACAGCTCTGCTGTGGGTGATCCTCTTGCAGCTTCCTGTTGGGAAGGAGAATATCCCACAAGTAATGGATGATCCGTGGACTGGATACACCTTACAAGAGAAAAGGGTCTTACCTTTAAAGGGAATAGCTAAAAGCTTAGGTTTTGATGACACATCAGCAGACCAAGATTTGAGCCACAATGCTCTACGTGCTAAAATAGCAAATCCTGCATTTTTTGCCGCTAATTTAACAATTTGAAAAGCGGCCTCAGTAATAAAAGAATTAGCTAGCTTAAGAGCCTTAATTCTATCTAGAATGTCATCTAATGGAGTCTCAACCTTAAGAGACTCTTCTAGAGCCTCAAACCAAAAAGCTGCTGCAGTAGTAACTGGAACAATGCAAGCCGTAGGTTGTAAAAGAAATCCCTGATTAACAAATAATTTCTTTAGTAGACCCTCTAATTTCTTATCCATAGGATCCTTGAAAGCACAACTATCCTCAATGGGTACAGGTAGTACGCTTAGCTAGGGAAGATAAAGCTCCCTCTACCTTATGGACCATTTGCCATGAGTCCCGAATGGTATCTGATATAGGAAACTTTTTCTTAAAATTAGATGAGGGAGAAAACGGTATACCTGGTCTATCCCATTCCTTACTAATAATTTCCGAAATTCTCTTCGGGACTGGAAAAACATCAGTGTAAGTAGGAACTTCCAAATATTTATCCATTTTACACAATTTCTCTGGAGGAATCACAATAGGATCACAATCATCCAGAGTCGCTAAAATCTCCCTAAGCAACAGGCGGAGGTGTTCAAGCTTAAAATTTAAATGACATAGCATCCGAATCTGTCTGAGGCAAAACATTCCCTGAATCAGAAATTTCACCCTCAGACAGTAATTCCCTGATCCCCAACTCAGAGCATCAGAGCACTATGAGGGAACATAGAAAATAGCTAATAAAGCATCAGAGGATTCAGTATTTACATTAATACCTGACCTACTGCGTTTACCCTACAACACTGGTAATTTAGACAATACCTCTGTAAGGGTAGTTGACATAACTGCAGCCATCTCCTGCAGAGTATAGGAATTAGACGCACTAGAAGTACTAGGCGTCGCTTGTGTGGGCATAAAAGGTTGCGACACTTGGGGAGAAAACATAATTTATGCTTACCTGATAAATTTATTTCTCTTGTGGTGTATCCAGTCCATGGATCCTCCATTACTTGTGGGATATTCTCCTTCCCAACAGGAAGCTGCAAGAGGATCACCCACAGCAGAGCTGTCTATATAGCTCCTCCCCTAACTGCCACTACCAGTCATTCAACCGAAGACAAGCAAGGGAAAGGAGAAACTATAGGATGCAGTGGTGACTGTAGTTTAAAAATAAAAAACACCTGGCTTAAAATGACAGAGCGGGCCGTGGACTGGATACACCACAAGAGAAATAAATTTATCAGGTAAGCATAAATTATGTTTTCTCTTGTAAGGTGTATCTAGTCCACGGATCATCCATTACTTGTGGGATACCAATACCAAAGCTATAGGCCACGGATGAAGGGAGGGACAAGGCAGGCGCTTAAACGGAAGGCACCACTGCCTGCAAGACCTTTCTCCCAAAAATAGCCTCCGAAGAAGCAAAAGTATCAAATTTATAGAACTTTGAAAAAGTATGAAGCGAAGACTTACAAATCTGTTCAACAGAAGCCTCATTTTTAAAAGCCCATGTGGAAGCTACCGCTCTAGTAGAATGAGCTGTAATCCTTTCATGAGGCTGCTGGCCAGCAGTCTCATAAGCTAAGCGTATTATACTCCTCAGCCAGAAAGAGAGGGAGGTTGCCGAAGCCTTTTGGCCTCTCCTCTGTCCAGAGTAGACAACAAACAATGCAGATGTTTGACGAAAATCTTTAGTAGCTTGTAAATAAAACTTTAAAGCATGAACCGCGTCAAGATTGTGTAAAAGACGTTCCTTCTTTGAAGGATTAGGACACAGTGACGGTACAACAATCTCCTGGTATTTTTATTAGATACCACCTTAGGTAAAAAAACAGGTTTGGTACGTAACACTACCTTATCTGCATGAAAAATGAGATAAGGGGAATCAGATTGTAAAGCAGATAACTCCGAAACTCTTCGAGGAGATAGCTACTAAAAACAGAACCTTCCAGGATAAGAGCTTAATATCTATGGAATGCAAAGGTTCAAACGGAACCCCTTGAAGAACCTTAAGAACTAAATTTAAACTCCAAGGCAGAGCAACAGGTTTAAACACAGGCTTGATTGTGACTAAAGCCTGACAAAACGCCTGCACGTCTGGACCCTCAGCCAGACGTTTGTACAAAAGAATAGACAGAGCAGAAATCTGTCCTTTTAAGGAACTAGCTGACAAACCCTTCTCCAATCCTTCTTGGAGAAAAGATAATATCCTAGGAATCCTGACTTTACTCCATGAGTAACCCTTGGATTCACACCAATGAAGATATTTACACCATATCTTATGATAGATTTTCGTGGTGAAAGGCTTTCGCGCCTGTATTAAAAGGTATCAATGACCGACTCGGAGAAACCACGCTTTGATAAAATCAAGCATTCAATCTCCAAGCAGTCAGCCGCAGAGAAATTAGATTTGGATGGTTGAAAGGACCCTGAAGTAGAAGGTCCTGCCTCAGAGGCAGAGTCGATGGTGGAAAGGATGACATGTCCACCAGATCTGCATACCAAGTCCTGCGTGGCCACGCAGGTGCTATCAAAATTACCGATGCTCTCTCCTGTTTGATCTTGGCAATCAGACGAGGGAGCAGAGGAAACGGTGGAAACACATAAGCCAGGTTGAAGGACCAATGCGCTTCTAGAGCATCTATCAGCGCTGCCTTGGGATCCCTAGACCTGGATCCGTAACAAGGAAGCTTGGCGTTCTGGCGAGACGCCATGAGATCCAGTTCTGGTTTGCCCCAACGTTGAATCAACTGTGCAAACACCTCCGGATGGAGCTCCCACTCCCCCGGATGAAAAGTCTGACTTAGAATATCTGCCTTCCAGTTCTCTACTCCTGGGATATGGATAGCTGATAGATGGCAAGAGTGAATCTCTGCCCATTGAATTATCTTTGAAACCTGAAGAGCATTGAATATCGCTCTTAGTTCCAGAATGTTTATTGGAAGGAGTGCCTCCTCCTGAGTCCACAACCCCTGAGCCTTCAGAGAGTTCCAGACTGCATCCCAGCTCAAAAGGCTGGCATCTGTTACTATTGTCCAATCTGGCCTGCGGAAGGTCATACCTTTGGACAGATGGACCCGAGATAGCCACCAGAGAAGAGAATCCCTGGTCTCTTGATCCAGATTTAGTAGAGGGGACAAATCTGTGTAATCCCCATTCCACTGACTGAGCATGCAGAGTTGCAGCGGTCTGAGATGTAGGCGGGCAAACGGAACTATGTCCATTGCCGCTACCATTAAGCCGATTACTTCCATACACTGAGCCACCGAAGGGCGATAAGTATAATAAAGAACACGGCAGGAATTTAGAAGTTTTGACAACCTGTCCTTTGTCAGGTAAATCCTCATTTCTACAGAATCTATCAGAGTTGCCAGGAAGGAAACTCTTGTGAGAGGGGATAGAGAACTCTTCTTTTCGTTAACTTTCCACCCATGAGACCTCAGGAATGCCAGAACAATGTCCGTATGGGACTTGGCAATTTGGAAATTCGACGCCTGTATCAGAATGTCGTCTAAGTAAGGGGCTACTGCTAAGCCCCGCCAGAACCTTCGTAAATATTCTTGGTGCCGTAGCAAACCCAAAGGAAAGAGCTACAAACAGGTAATGCCTGTCTAGGAAGGCAAACCTGAGAAACCGATGATGCTCTTTGTGTATCGGAATGTGAAGATAAGCATCCTTTAAGTCCACGGTAGTCATGTATTGACCCTCCCGGATTATAGGTAGGATGGTTCGAATAGTCTCCATCTTGAAAGATGGGACCCTGAGAAATTTGTTTAGGATCTTGAGATCTAAGATTGGTCTGAAGGTTCCCTCTTTCTTGGGAACCACAAAGAGATTTCAATAGAAGCCTTGCCCCTGTTCCTCCTTTGGAACTGGGTGGATCACTCCCATAACTAGGTGGTCTTGAACACAATGTAAGAATGCCTCTCTCTTTATCTGGTATGCAGATAATTGTGAGAGGTGAAATCTTCCTTTCTTTCATGTAATTAGCAAGAGTCCATGAGCTAGTGACGTATGGGATATACATTCCTACCAGGAGGGGCAAAGTTTCCCAAACCTCAAAATGCCTATAAATACACCCCTCACCACACCCACAATTCAGTTTTACAAACTTTGCCTCCGATGGAGGTGGTGAAGTAAGTTTGTGCTAGATTCTACGTTGATATGCGCTCCGCAGCAAGTTGGAGCCCGGTTTTCCTCTCAGCGTGCAGTGAATGTCAGAGGGATGTGAGGAGAGTATTGCCTATTTGAATGCAGTGATCTCCTTCTAAGGGGTCTATTTCATAGGTTCTCTGTTATCGGTCGTAGAGATTCATCTCTTACCTCCCTTTTCAGATCGACGATATACTCTTATATATACCATTACCTCTGCTGATTCTCGTTTCAGTACTGGTTTGGCTATCTGCTATATGTAGATGAGTGTCCTGGGGTAAGTAAGTCTTATTTTCTGTGACACTCCAAGCTATGGTTGGGCACTTTGTTTATAAAGTTCTAAATATATGTATTCAAACATTTATTTGCCTTGACTCAGAATGTTCAACTTTCCTTATTTTTAGACAGTCAGTTTCATATTTGGGATAATGCATTTTGATTTGACCATTTTTTCTTACCTTAAAATTTGACTTTTTTCCCTGTGGGCTGTTAGGCTCGCGGGGGCTGAAAATGCTTCATTTTATTGCGTCATTCTTGGCGCAGACTTTTTTGGCGCAAAAATTCTATTTCCGTTTCCGGCGTCATTCGTGTCGCCGGAAGTTGCGTCATTCTTTGACGTTATTTCGCGCCAAAAATGTCGGCGTTCCGGATGTGGCGTCATTTTTGGCGCCAAAAAACATTTAGGCGCCAAATAATGTGGGCGTCTTATTTGGCGCGAAAAAATATGGGCGTCGCTTTTGTCTCCACATTATTTAAGTCTCATTTTTTATTGCTTCTGGTTGCTAGAAGCTTGTTCTTTGGCATTCTTTCCCATTCCTGAAACTGTCATTTAAGGAATTTGATCAATTTTGCTTTATATGTTGTTTTTTCTCTTACATATTGCAAGATGTCTCACGTTGCATCTGAGCCAGAAGATACTACAGGAAAATCGCTGTCAAGTGCTGAATCTACCAAAGCTAAGTGTATCTGCTGTAAACTTTTGGTAGCTATTTCTCCAGCTGTTGTTTGTATTGATTGTCATGACAAACTTGTTAAAGCAGATAATATTTCCTTTAGTAAAGTACCATTGCCTGTTGCAGTTCCCTCAACATCTAAGGTGCAGAATGTTCCTGATAATATAAGAGATTTTGTTTCTGAATCCATAAAGAAGGCTATGTCTGTTATTTCTCCTTCTAGTAAACGTAAAAAATCGTTTAAAACTTCTCTCCCTACAGATGAATTTTTAAATGAACATCATCATTCTGATTCTGATGACTCCTCTGGTTCAGAGGATTCTGTCTCTGAGGTTGATGCTGATAAATCTTCATATTTATTTAAAATGGAATTTATTCGTTCTTTACTTAAAGAAGTTCTAATTGCTTTAGAAATAGAGGATTCTAGTCCTCTTGATACTAATTCTAAACGTTTAGATAAGGTATTTAAAGCTCCTGTGGTTATTCCAGAAGTTTTTCCTGTTCCTAATGCTATTTCTGCAGTAATTTCCAAAGAATGGGATAAATTGGGTAATTCATTTACTCCTTCTAAACGTTTTAAGCATTTATATCCTGTGCCGTCTGACAGATTAGAATTTTGGGACAAAATCCCTAAAGTTGATGGGGCTATTTCTACCCTTGCTAAACGTACTACTATTCCTACGTCAGATGGTACTTCGTTTAAGGATCCTCTAGATAGGAAAATTGAATCCTTTCTAAGAAAAGCTTATCTGTGTTCAGGTAATCTTCTTAGACCTGCTATATCTTTGGCTGATGTTGCTGCAGCTTCAACTTTTTGGTTGGAAACCTTAGCGCAACAAGTAACACATCGTGATTCTCATGACATTATTATTCTTCTTCAGCATGCTAATAATTTTATCTGTGATGCCATTTTTGATATTATCAGAGTTGATGTCAGGTTTATGTCTCTAGCTATTTTAGCTAGAAGAGCTTTATGGCTTAAAACTTGGAATGCTGATATGGCTTCTAAATCAACTTTACTTTCTATTTCTTTCCAGGGTAACAAATTATTTGGTTCTCAGTTGGATTCCATCATTTCAACTGTTACTGGTGGGAAAGGAACTTTTTTACCACAGGATAAAAAATCTAAAGGTAAAAGTAGAGCTAATAATCGTTTTCGTTCCTTTCGTTTCAACAAAGAACAAAAGCCTGATCCTTCATCCTCAGGAGCAGTTTCAGTTTGGAAACCATCTCCAGTCTGGAATAAATCCAAGCCAGCTAGAAAGGCAAAGCCTGCTTCTAAGTCCACATGAAGGTGCGGCCCTCATTCCAGCTCAGCTGGTAGGGGGCAGGTTACGTTTTTTCAAGGAAATTTGGATCAATTCTGTTCACAATCTTTGGATTCAGAACATTGTTTCAGAAGGGTACAGAATTGGTTTCAAGATAAGACCTCCTGCAAAGAGATTTTTTCTTTCCCGTGTCCCAGTAAATCCAGTAAAAGCTCAAGCATTTCTGAAATGTGTTTCAGATCTAGAGTTGACTGGAGTAATTATGCCAGTTCCAGTTCAGGAACAGGGGATGGGGTTTTATTCAAATCTCTTCATTGTACCAAAGAAGGAGAATTCCTTCAGACCAGTTCTGGATCTAAAAATATTGAATCGTTATGTAAGGATACCAACGTTCAAAATGGTAACTATAAGGACTATCTTGCCTTTTGTTCTGCAAGGGAATTATATGTCCACAATAGATTTACAGGATGCATATCTGCATATTCCGATTCATCCAGATCATTTTCAGTTCCTGAGATTCTCTTTTCTGGACAAGCATTACCAGTTTGTGGCTCTGCCGTTTGGCCTAGCTACAGCTCCAAGAATTTTTACAAAGGTTCTCGGTGCCCTTCTGTCTGTAATCAGAGAACAGGGTATTGTGGTATTTCCTTATTTGGACGATATCTTGGTACTTGCTCAGTCTTTACATTTAGCAGAATCTCATACGAATCGACTTGTGTTGTTTCTTCAAGATCATGGTTGGAGGATCAATTTACCAAAAAGTTCTTTGATTCCTCAGACAAGGGTAACCTTTCTGGGTTTCCAGATGGATTCAGTGTCCATGACTCTGTCTTTAACAGACAAGAGACGTCTAAAATTGATTGCAGCTTGTCGAAACCTTCAGTCACAATCATTCCCTTCGGTAGCCTTATGCATGGAAATTCTAGGTCTTATGACTGCTGCATCGGACGCGATCCCCTTTGCTCGTTTTCACATGCGACCTCTTCAGCTCTGTATGCTGAAGCAATGGTGCAAGGATTACACGAAGATATCTCAAACAATATCTTTAAAACCGATTGTTCGGCACTCTCTAACATGGTGGACAGATCACCATCGTTTAATTCAGGGGGCTTCTTTTGTGCTTCCGACCTGGACTGTAATTTCAACAGATGCAAGTCTCACGGGTTGGGGAGCTGTGTGGGGATCTCTGACGGCACAGGGAGTTTGGGAATCTCAGGAGGTGAGATTACCTATCAATATCTTGGAACTCCGTGCAATTTTCAGAGCTCTTCAGTTTTGGCCTCTTCTGAAGAGAGAATCGTTCATTTGTTTTCAGACAGACAATGTCACAACTGTGGCATACATCAATCATCAAGGAGGGACTCACAGTCCTCTGGCTATGAAAGAAGTATCTCGAATTTTGGTTTGGGCGGAATCCAGCTCCTGTCTAATCTCTGCGGTTCATATCCCAGGTGTAGACAATTGGGAAGCGGATTATCTAAGTCGCCAAATGTTGCATCCGGGCGAATGGTCTCTTCACCCAGAGGTATTTCTTCAGATTGTTCAAATGTGGGAACTTCCAGAAATAGATCTGATGGCGTCCCATCTAAACAAGAAACTTCCCAGGTATCTGTCCAGATCCCGGGATCCTCAGGCGGAGGCAGTGGATGCATTATCACTTCCTTGGAAGTATCATCCTGCCTATATCTTTCCGCCTCTAGTTCTTCTTCCAAGAGTGATCTCCAAGATTCTGAAGGAATGCTCGTTTGTTCTGCTGGTAGCTCCAGCATGGCCTCACAGGTTTTGGTATGCGGATCTTGTCCGGATGGCCTCTTGCCAACCGTGGACTCTTCCGTTAAGACCAGACCTTCTATCACAAGGTCCTTTTTTCCATCAGGATCTGAAATCCTTAAATTTAAAGGTATGGAGATTGAACGCTTGATTCTTGGTCAAAGAGGTTTCTCTGACTCCGTGATTAATACTATGTTACAGGCTCGTAAATCTGTATCTCGAGAGATATATTATAGAGTCTGGAAGACTTATATTTCTTGGTGTCTTTCTCATCATTTTTCTTGGCATTCTTTTAGAATACCGAGAATTTTACAGTTTCTTCAGGATGGTTTAGATAAGGGTTTGTCCGCAAGTTCTTTGAAAGGACAAATCTCTGCTCTTTCTGTTCTTTTTCACAGAAAGATTGCTATTCTTCCTGATATTCATTGTTTTGTACAAGCTTTGGTTCGTATAAAACCTGTCATTAAGTCAATTTCTCCTCCTTGGAGTTTGAATTTGGTTCTGGGAGCTCTTCAAGCTCCTCCGTTTGAACCTATGCATTCATTGGACATTAAATTACTTTCTTGGAAAGTGTTGTTCCTTTTGGCCATCTCTTCTGCTAGAAGAGTTTCTGAATTATCTGCTCTTTCTTGTGAGTCTCCTTTTCTGATTTTTCATCAGGATAAGGCGGTGTTGCGAACTTCTTTTGAATTTTTACCTAAAGTTGTGAATTCCAACAACATTAGTAGAGAAATTGTGGTTCCTTCATTATGTCCTAATCCTAAGAATTCTAAGGAGAAATCGTTGCATTCTTTGGATGTTGTTAGAGCTTTGAAATATTATGTTGAAGCTACGAAATCTTTCCGTAAGACTTCTAGTCTATTTGTTATCTTTTCCGGTTCTAGGAAAGGCCAGAAAGCTTCTGCCATTTCTTTGGCATCTTGGTTGAAATCTTTAATTCATCTTGCCTATGTTGAGTCGGGTAAAATTCCGCCTCAGAGAATTACAGCTCATTCTACTAGGTCAGTATCTACTTCCTGGGCGTTTAGGAATGAAGCTTCGGTTGACCAGATCTGCAAAGCAGCAACTTGGTCCTCTTTGCATACTTTTACTAAATTCTACCATTTTGATGTATTTTCTTCTTCTGAAGCAGTTTTTGGTAGAAAAGTACTTCAGGCAGCGGTTTCAGTTTGAATCTTCTGCTTATGTTTTTCGTTAAACTTTATTTTGGGTGTGGATTATTTTCAGCAGGAATTGGCTGTCTTTATTTTATCCCTCCCTCTCTAGTGACTCTTGTGTGGAAAGATCCACATCTTGGGTAGTCATTATCCCATACGTCACTAGCTCATGGACTCTTGCTAATTACATGAAAGAAAACATAATTTATGTAAGAACTTACCTGATAAATTCATTTCTTTCATATTAGCAAGAGTCCATGAGGCCCGCCCTTTTTTTGTGGTGGTTATGATTTTGTATAAAGCACAATTATTCCAATTCCTTATTTTATATGCTTTCGCACTTTTTTATCACCCCACTTCTTGGCTATTCGTTAAACTGAATTGTGGGTGTGGTGAGGGGTGTATTTATAGGCATTTTGAGGTTTGGGAAACTTTGCCCCTCCTGGTAGGAATGTATATCCCATACGTCACTAGCTCATGGACTCTTGCTAATATGAAAGAAATGAATTTATCAGGTAAGTTCTTACATAAATTATGTTTTTGGGGAAGAAGCTTTGAAGTCCAGAAGATATCCCTGGGACACAATTTCCAATGCCCAGGGATCCTGGACATCTCTTGCCCAAGCCTGGGCGAAGAGAGAAAGTCTGCCCCCTACTAGATCCGTTACCGGATCGGGGGCTGATCTTTCATGCCGTCTTCGAGGCAGCAGCAGGCTTCTTGGCCTGCTTACCTTTGTTCCAGGCCTGGTTAGGTCTCCACACCTGCTTGGACTGGGCAAAATTTCCCTCTTGTTTTGCATTAGAGGGAGTTAATGCCGCGCTCGTCTTAAAGTTTTGAAAGGCACGAAAATTAGTTTGTTTGGTAATTAATTTATTAGACCTATCCTGAGGAAGGGCATGACCTTTTCCTCCAGTAATATCAGAAATGATCTCCTTCAGTCCAGGCCCGAATAGGGTCTGCCCCTTGAAGGGAATGTTGAGAAGCTTAGACTTTGAAGTAACGTCAGCTGACCAGGATTTAAGCCATAACGCCCTACGCGCCTGTATAGCTTGTCAAGTATATCATCCAATGGAGTTTCTACCTGTAAAGCCTCTTCCAGAGACTCAAACCAGAAGGCCGCAGCAGCAGTGATTGGGGCAATGCATGCAAGAGGCTGGAGAATAAAACCTTGTTTAATAAACATTTTCTTAAGGTAACCCTCTAACTTTTTATCCATCGGATCTAGGAAAGCACAACTGTCCTCGACGGGAATAGTTGTACGCTTGGCTAGGGTAGAAACTGCTCCCTCCACCTTAGGGACCGTTTGCCATAAGTCCTGTGTAGCGGCATCTATTGGAAACATTTTCTTAAAAATAGGAGGGGGAGAGAACGGTACACATGGTCTATCCCATTCCTTAGTAATAATTTCTGAAAACCTTTTAGGTATTGGAAAAACATCAGTGTAAACAGGCACTGCATAGTATTTATCCAATCTACACAATTTCTCTGGCACTATAATGGTGTCACAGTCATCCAGAGTAGCTAAAACCTCCCTGAGCAACACGCGGAGGTGTTCAAGCTTAAATTTAAATGTAGACACATCAGAATCAGGTTGAAGCATCTTCCCCGAGTCAGAAAAATCACCCACAGAAAGAAGCTCTCCTGCCTCAGCTTCTGCATATTGTGAGGGGATATCAGACATAGCTACTAAAGCGTCAGAGAGCTCTGTATTTTTTCTAGTCCCAGAGCTGTCTCACTTTCCTTGTAACCCTGGTAGTTTGGATAATACCGCTGTAAGGGTATGATCCATAACTGCCGCCATGTCTTGTAAAGTAAACGCTATGGGCGCGCTAGATGTACTTGGCGCCACTTGAGCGGGAGTCCCTTGAGCGGGAGTCAAAGGTTCTGACACGTGGGACGAGTTAGTCAGCATAACTTCCCCCTTGTCAATTTCCTCTGGTGATAAATCTTTTAAAGACAGAATATGAACTTTATAACTTAAAGTAAAATCAGTACATTTGATACACGTTCTAAGAGGGGGTTCCACAATGGCTTCTAAACATAATGAACAAGGAGTTTCCTCTATGTCAGACATGTTTAAACAGACTAGCAATGAGACCAGCAAGCTTGGAAAACACTTTGATAAATGTAAACAAGCAAAAAATAAAAACTGTACTGTGCCTTTAAGAGAAACAATTTGTCAGAAATTGAAAAACAGTGATAAAAAGCAGTAAATCTTACGAATTTTTTACAGTGTGTATAATAGACTAACAGCATTGCACCCACTTACAATTGGATGATTAACCCCTTAGTTTCAAAACCGGATCAAAAAAACGATAAATGTTTTTTAACAGTCACAACAAACTGCCACAGCTCTGTTGTGGCCCTACCTGCCCATACGACGACTTTTGAAGGCACAAAAACCCTTTGTAGAGGTCCTAAGTGTTCAGGGGACTCCTTCAGGGAAGCTGGAAGTCTCAAGCTGCAAAAACTACTGCACGATTTAGGCCTGAAATTAGGCCCCTCCCAACCTGTACTCACAGTGAGAGGGCCATAAAAAACTATCCCTAGGCAAAATCTAGCCAGCCACGTGGAGAAAACTGGGCCCCAATAAAGTTTTATCACCAATATGTAGAAAAAAACGTTTAAACACTTCCAGCAAACGTTATCTTATTTTCAGTAATGTGAGAAAGTAATAAGAATATTACCTTTTACAGCAAGCATGATACTAGTAGTTATTAAATCACTGTAATCAGGCTTACCTTACATAAATCCGGTATTAACAGCATTTTCTAGCATATTCATTTCTCTAGAAATATTTAAACTGGACATACCTCATAGCAGGAGACCCTGCACGCCATTCCCCCAGCTGAAGTTACCTCATCTCTTCAGTTATGTGTGAGAACAGCAATGGATCTTAGTTACAACCTGCTAAGATCATCAAAAACCACAGGCAGACTCTTCTTAAACTTTCTGCCTGAGGCTAAAACAGTACAACTCCGGTACCATTTGGAAATAAACTTTTGATTGAAGATAAACTAAATAAACACCACATCTCTCTAGCTACTTCCTTCTTTGTCGAGAGCTGCAAGAGAATGACTGGTAGTGGCAGTTAGGGGAGGAGCTATATAGACCGCTCTGCTGTGAGTGATCCTCTTGCAGCTTCCTGTTGGGAAGGAGAATATCCCACAAGTAATGGATGATCCGTGGACTGGATACGCCTTACAAGAGAAATGGATGGCATATCCTGATTCTCTTCAGACTGAGAATCATCCTTAGGCACACTTACTTTATTTAAAATATGCTTTTTACATTGTAAAGCCCTTTCAGTACAAAGGTTACACAATGTTAGAGGGGGTTGCACAATAGCTTCTAAACACATGGAACAATGAGAAACCTCAATGTCAGACATGTTGAACAGACTAGTAATACCACAAAAGTTGTTTAAACACTTATTTATAGCATAAAATAAACATTAGAAAAATCGTGTACTGTGCCTTTAAGAAAAGAAAAAAGTGAACAATTTTTCCAAAATGCACGAAAAACGTTAAATTATTCCCAAATTTCACTTAATATCGTTGGTTAATACAAAAATTACTGCACCCAGAAGCAAGGGCAGAAATAAGGCTTTAGAAGTACTTATATCAACATGTAGTCAAAAGATAGATTAAAAATACACTTCGAATCAAGTTTCCAACCCTTCAGACCAGCTACACAGTCCAGGAGCCACTGAGTTACTGTTTGCTGCTGCTAAGCCTGAAGAAATTGCCCCAAAATAGGCTCCGCAAAAGTCGGAGTAGGCCCAAATAACACCGCATGGAAATGCAATTTTGCACTAAAGTAAAAATACACACACAAGACAACCCTCAAGCATAAAACCAATGTTTTAAGTGCCAAAAATAAAAAACATAAAAAACATCGTTTTTTAAATTGTCTCCCATGTCACATAATGCCTAAATATCAACTAATGATAAATATAAAATAGGGACTCCAGTAACACCCCTCTTATTAAAATAGGTTTTACTGCTTACCCCATTCCCATACAGGGAAATAATGACAGCCAGTTCTGATACACCATGTCTCCTCAGAAAAAAACAAAATTTATGCTTACCTGATAAATTTCTCTCTTGTGGTGTATCCAGTCCACGGGTTCATCCATTACTTGTGGGATATTCTCCTTCCCAACAGGAAGTTGCAAGAGGACACCCACAGCAGAGCTGTCTATATAGCTCCTCCCCTAACCCCCACCTCCAGTCATTCGACCGAAGACAAGAAGAAAAAGGAGAAACTATAGGGTGCAGTGGTGACTGTAGTTTTAAAATAAAAAACACCTGCCTTAAAGTGACAGGACGGGCCGTGGACTGGATACACCACAAGAGAAAGAAATTTATCAGGTAAGCATAAATTTTGTTTTCTCTTGTAAGGTGTATCCAGTCCACAGGTTCATCCATTACTTGTGGGATACCAATACTAAAGCTTTAGGACACGGATAAAGGGAGGGACAAGGCAGGAACTTAAACGGAAGGCACCACTGCCTGCAAGACCTTTCTCCCAAAAATAGCCTCCGAAGAAGCAAAAAGTATAAAATTTGTAAAATTTAGAAAAAGTATGAAGCGAAGACCAAGTCGCCGCCTTACAAATCTGCTCAACAGAGGCCTCATTTTTAAAAGACCATGTGGAAGCTACCGCTCTAGTGGAATGAGCTGTAATTCTTTCAGGAGGCTGCTGGCCAGCAGTCTCATAAGCTAAACGGATTATGCTTCTTAGCCAAAAAGAAAGAAGTTGCCAAAGCCTTTTGGCCTTTTCTCTTTCCAGAGTAGACAATAAACAATGCAGATGTTTGACAAAACTCCTTAGTAGCTTGTAAATAGAACTTTAAAGCACGAACCACGTGAAGATTGTGTAACAGATGTTCCTTCTTTGAAGAAGGATTAGGACACAGTGACGGAACAACAATCTCCTGATTGATATTCTTATTAGAAACCACCTTAAGAAGAAACCCAGGTTTGGTACGCAAACTACCTTATTTACATGGAAGACCAGATAAGGGGAATCACACTAAGGCCGATAATTCTGAAACTCTTCGAGCCGAAGAGATAGCTACTAAGAACAAAACTTTCCAAGATAAAAGCTTGATATCTATGGAATGCAAAGATTCAAACGGAACCCCTTGAAGAACTAAATTTAAACTCCATGGCGGAGCAACAGGTTTAAACACAGGCTTGATTCTAACTAAAGCCTGACAAAATGCCTGAACGTCTGGAACATCTGCCAGACGCTTGTGCAAAAGAATTGACAGAGCAGAAATCTGTCCCTTTAAGGAACTAGCCGATAATCCTTTTTCCAATCCTTCTTGGAGAAAAGACAATATCCTAGGAATCCTGACCTTACTCCATGAGTAACCCTTGGATTCACACCAATGAAGATATTTACACCATATCTTATGATAGATTTTCTTGGTGACAGGCTTATGAATCAAGGTATCAATGACCGACTCGGAGAATCCACGTTTTGATAAAATCAAGCGTTTAATCTCCAAGCAGTCAGACGCAGAAAAATTAGATGTTTGAAAGGACCTTGGAGTAGAAGGTCCTGCCTCAGCGGCAGAGTCCATGGTGGACTACTAAGTCCATGCATACCAAGTCCTGCGTGGCCACGCAGGTGCTAACAAAATCACTGAAGCTCTCTCCTGCTTGATCTTGGCAATCAGACGAGGGAGGAGAGGAAAAGGTGGAAACACATAAGCCAAGCTGAAGGACCAGGGCACTGCTAGAGCATCTATCAGCGCTGCCTGGGGATCCCTTGACCTGGACCCGTAACGAGGAAGTTGGGTGTTCTGACAAGACGCCATCAAATCCAGTTCTGGCCCATAGTTTAATCAGCTGGGCAAATACCTCCGGATGGAGTTTCCACTCCCCCGGATGAAAAGTCTGCCTCCCAGTTCTCTACTCCTGGGATATGGATAGCTGAGAGATGGCAAGAGTGAACCTCTGCCCAAAGAATTATCCTGGAAACCTCCATCATTGCCAGGGGACTCCTTGTTCCCCCCTGATGGTTGATATAGGCTACAGTCATGATATTGTCCGACTGAAATCTGATGAACCTGGCCGTAGCTAGTCGAGGCCAAGCCTGGAGAGCATTGAATATCGCTCTTAGTTCCAGAATGTTTATCGGAAGGAGGGCTTCCTCCTGAGTCCACGAACCCTGAGCCTTCAGGGAGTTCCAGACTGCGCCCCAGCCCAGAAGGATGGCATCTGTCGTCACTATAGTCCACTCTGGCCTGCGGAAACTCATTCCCCTGGACAGATGGACCCGAGATAACCACCAGAGAAGATAATCCATGGTCTCTTGATCCAGATTTAACTGAGGAGACAAATCTGTGTAGTTCCCATCCCACTGATTGAGCATGCAAAGTTGCAGTGGTCTGAGATGAAGGCGGGCAAACAGAACTATGTCCATTGCCGCTACCATTAGGCCGATCATTTCCATACACTGAGCCACTGACGGCCGAGAAGTCCAATGAAGAACACGGCAGGAAGTTAGAAGCTTTGATATCCTGACCTCTGTCAGAAAAAAATTCATTTCTACTGAATCTATCAGAGTTCCTAGGAAGGAAACTCTTGTGAGGGGGGAGAGAGAACTCTTTTCTCTGTTCACCTTCCACCCGTGAGACCTTAGAAAGGCCAGAATAATGTCCGTATGGGAATTGGCGCTTTGAAAAGTCGACGACTGGATCAGGATGTCGTCCAAGTAAGGAGCCACCGCTATGCCCCGCGGCCTTAGAATTGCCAGTAGGGACCCTAGAACCTTCGTAAAGATTCTTGGCGCCGTGGCTAATCCGAAGGGAAGAGCCACAAACTGGTAATGCCTGTCTAGGAAGGCGAACCTGAGGAACTGATGATGATCTCTGTGGATCGGAATGTGGAGATAAGCATCCTTTAAGTCCACGGTAGTCATATATAGACCCTCCTGGATCATAGGGAGGATGGTTCGGATTGTCTCCATCTTAAAAGATGGGACCCTGAGAAATTTGTTTAGAATCATGAGATCCAAGATTGGTCTGAACGCTCCCTCTTTTTTGGGAACTATAAACAGGTTTGAATAGGAAACCCTGCCCCTGTTCCTCCCTTGGAACTGGGTGGATCACTCCCATAACCAGCAAGTCTTGAACGCAACGTAAGAATGCCTCTCTTTATCTGGTTTGCAGATAGTTGTGAGAGATGAAATCTCCCCTTTGGAGATGAACCCTTGAATTCCAGAAGATATCCCTGGGAAACAATCTCCAGTGCCCAGGGATCCTGGACATCTCTTCCCCAAGCCTGAGCGAAGAGAGAAAGTCGGCCCCGACTAGATCCGGTCCCGGATCGGGGGCTACTCCTTCATGCCGTCTTAGATGCAGCAGATTTTTTGGCCTGCTTTTCCTTGTTCCAAGCCTGGTTAGGTCTCCAGACTGGTTTGGACTGGGCAAAATTTCCCTCTTGCTTTGCATTAGAGGAAGCTGAGCCACTCTTGAAGTTTCGAAAAGGAACGAAAATTATTCTGTTTAGTCCTTAATTTATTGGACCTATCCTGAGGAAGGGCGTGACCTTTTCCTCCAGTAATATCAGAAATGATCTCCTTCAGTCCAGGCCCGAATAGGGTCTGCCCTTTGAAGGGGATGTTAAAAAACTTAGACTTTGAAGTAACGTCTGCTGACCAGGACTTAAGCCATAGCGCCCTACGCGCCAGAATGGCAAAACCTGAATTCTTAGCCGTTGGCGTCAGAAATAAAGGAATTAGCTAATTTAAGAAAAAAAGTTTAAAGACAGAGAGAGTAGAAAATATTGCTGTATATTAGTATTCGGTGCTACCCTTGAGTGATAATTTGAAACGGCAAATCAGAAAGAAAAATTATTAGGACATATGTAAATGTCCCAAAAAAGCAAGGGAAAATAAAAGCACACGAAATATTATTTTAAAAAATCCAATTTCTTTATTTAAATCTCCCACTTCACATTCAGTGATTAATCTGTTCCACCGGGCTGCGGTAGTTAGAGCAACATCTTACAATTTAAAAATAAAACTAAAGGTTTACATAAAGCTAACAAGATATCTAATTAGTATGCATACGTATGCAAACTAAAGATGTTTCAAGCTATAACTCCAAAGTTAATTCCTAATGTCAATTCACAGGCACAACATCCATGCGCTATTTTTTCAGCGCAGATTCATAGTTCACAGACTTGTCCTGTTAGTTAGGATATTTTCAAAGACAGCAGTATAAGCTTGATTAAGTGCTGGAATAAGACTTCAGCTTTTATGCGTCACCCCAGAAACCTCAGACAGTTAACTTTTTCCAACGCACGTTTCACCCCCCTCCAGAGCATGTGTCCCAGGGGTTCGTCAGGGCATCAAACGACGAACCCCTGGGACACATGCTCTGGAGGGGGGTGAAACGTGCGTTGGCACTATGTGTATAGCACCTTGGAAAAAGTTAACAACTGTCTGAGGTTTCTGTGGTGACACATAAAAGCTGAAGTCTTATTCCAGCACTTAATCAAGCTTATACTGCTGTCTTTGAAAATATCCTAACAGGACAAGTCTGTGAACTATGAATCTGCGCTGAAAAAATAGCGCATGGATGTTGTGCATGTGAATTGACATTAGGAATTAACTTTGGAGTTTGAAGACAGCTAACAGAAGTGGTGCTTAACTACTAAAGTGTGCAAAGTACTTTTTTGTCAGCAAATCAGCTTGGTATCTATCTTGGACATTCTGACAAGGTTATACAGAGGTGCGATTGGCTTATTCTCCTTTGGATTCTCCTGGACCAATAGATACAGATTCAGGTACTAGGAACCAATTGGAGTTGCAGTGACGAGCTGGCCACCCCCACTGGGGGTTACGTCACACGCCGAGGAATCACGGATCAGTAAAGAAAAAAGTCCCATCGCAACTATACTTTGAAGGAGGAAAAGATAAGTACTGTCTTATATTCATATAAGCTGTGTATCAGTTTTTTGACCTAGTGTGCAGCAGGTTCTGTTGCGGTCTTTCACCTACCGATACCTTCCGTGAATTACCACTATATGGTTTTCAATAGCCATTATTTATATCTACAGTGGGAACATGGACTGTTAAGCTGTTATTGTGTTTATTTGCAGTATGTAATGCTGTTAGCCTGACATTTTAGGATAATATATTCGTGTCCTGTATTTAGACATTGTGTATATTTCTTCACATATGTTATCCTATAGCTTGAAACATCTTTAGTTTGCATACGTATGCATAGGGAATTAGATATCTTGTTAGCTTTATGTAAACCTTTAGTTTTATTTTTAAATTGTAAGATGTTGCTCTAACTACCGCAGCCCGGTGGAACAGATTAATCACTGAATGTGAAGTGGGAGATTTAAATAAAGAAATTGGATTTTTTCAAAATAATATTGTGTGCTTTTATTTTCCCTTGCTTTTTTGGGACATTTACATATGTCCTAATAATTATTCTTTCTGATTTGCCGTTTCAAATTATCACTCAAGGGTAGCACCGAATACTAATATACAGCAATATTTTCTACTCTCTCTGTCTTTAAACTTTTTTTCTTAAATTAGCTAATTCCTTTATTTCTGACGCCAACGGCTAAGAATTCAGGTTTTGCCATTCTGGCGCCGTTTCAAAATAGCTAATTTAAGAGCTTTAATCCTGTCTAAAATATCATCTAGCGGGGTCTCCACCTGTAGAGCCTCCTCAAGAGACTCGAACCAGAAAGCCGCTGCAGCAGTAACTGGGGCAATGCATGCAAGAGGCTGGAGAATAAAACCTTGCTGTATAAAGATTTTCTTAAGGAGACCCTCCAATTTTGTATCCATAGGATCTAGAAAGCACAACTGTCCTCGACGGGGATAGTTGTACGCTTAGCTAGTGTAGAAACTGCTCCCTCCACCTTAGGGACCGTCTGCCACGAGTCCCGTATTGCGGCATCTATGGGAAACATCTTTTTAAAAGCAGGAGGGGGAGAGAACGGCACACCTGGTCTATCCCATTCCTTAGTAATTTCCGAAAACCTCTTAGGGACTGGAAAAACATCAGTGTAAACAGGCACTGCAAAATATTTGTCCATTTTACACAATTTCTCTGGAACTACAATGGGGTCACAGTCATCCAGAGTCGCTAAAACCTCCCTAAGCAATAACCGGAGGTGTTCAAGCTTAAATTTAAACGCTGTAATTTCAGAGTCAGACTGAAGTAACGCCTTCCCTGAATCTGAAATGTCACCCACAGATAAAAGCTCTCCTGCTTCGGCTTCTGAGTATTGTGAGGGTATATCGGACACAGGTATTAAAGCGTCAGAAAGCTCTGTATTTGTTCTAGCCCCAGAGCTGTCTCACTTTCCTTGTAACCCTGGCAGTTTGGAGAATACCTCTGAGAGGGTAGCATTCATAACTGCCGCCATGTTCTGTAAGGTAAAAGAATTAGAAGCGCTAGATGTACTTGGCGTCACTTGAGCGGGAGTTATAGGTTCTGACACGTGGGGAGAGCTAGTTGGCACAACCTCCCTTTTGTCAGTCTGAGAATTCTCTGGTGAAAAATCTTTAAGTGCCATAATATGGTCTTTATAGTTTATAGAAATTTCAGTACATTTGGTACACATTCTAAGAGGGGGTTCCACAATGGCTTCTAAACATATTGAACAGAGAGTTTCCTCTATGTCAGACATGTTTAACAGACTAGTAATGAGACCAGCAAGCTTGGAAAACACTTTAATAAATGTGAAACAGCAATTAAATAAAACCGGTACTGTGCCTTTAAGAGAAAAAAAAAACTAGCACATAAACTGCAAAACAGTGTTAAAAAGCAGTAAACTCTACAAAATTTTTACAGTGTGTATAAGTGACTAAAGCAACATTGCACCCACTTGCAAATGGATGATTAACCCTTTAGGCCCCAAACCGGATTTTAAAAAAACGTTAAAAAGCAGTTAATCACCTTGCCACAGCTCTGCTGTGGCTCCTATGTCAGAAGGGCCTTAAGAAAATACTCCTAGGAGTATCTGACTAGCCATGTGGAAAACTAGGCCCCAAATAAAGACTTCTCCCTCAGAGAAAAAAAGTTCTATCTATATAACATGCAAACGTTTTGTCACTAAGTAATATGAGTATTAACATGAATATTATCCTGTTTTGTAAGCATAATCCCAGTTGCTGTTAAATCACTGCATCAGGCTTACCTCAATACACAAGGCTCTGTCATCATTTTCTAGACCTTATCTCTCTAGAAATAAATATACTGAACATACCTCAAAGCAGATAATCTGCAGACCGTTCCCCCAACTGACGTTTTCCCATATTCCTCAGTTATGTGTGAGAACAGCAATGGACCTTAGTTACAACCCACTAAAATCATCAACCTCCAGGCAGAATTCTTCTTCTAATTTCTGCCTGAGTAAAAACAGTACAACGCCAGTACCGTTTAAAAATAAACTCTTGATTGAAGGTAAAAACTACACATATAAAAACACCACATATCTCTTATACTTCCTATCTTGTCGAGAGTTGCAAGACAATGACTGGAGTTGGGGGTTAGGGGAGGAGCTATATAGACAGCTCTGCTGTGGGTGTCCTCTTGCAACTACCTGTTGGGAAGGAGAATACCCCACAAGTAATGGATGAACCCGTGGACTGGATACACCTTACAAGAGAAAAGGCTGCACATACCTTAATGCTGCTTGTAGCATGAAACCGGTCTCCACACTGAAGATGTCTCATGGTTACCTTCAGAAGTCTTGTGGGAACCAGCGTGGATCTTAGTTACAAATGCTAAGGATCATCAAACCTCATGGCAGAAATCTTCTTCCATATACGCACCGGTACCATTTAAAATAAAAAACTTTTTGATTGAAGAAACTAAAACTAACACCTCACTTTACCATGTCTTCCTAGTATAACACAGGCAAAGAGAATGACTGGGGGTGGAGGGGAAGGGGCTATATATATACAGCTCTGCTGTGGTGCTCTTTGCCACTTCCTGTTAGCAGGAGGTTAATATCCCACAAGTAAGGATAAAATTCGAGGACTCGTCATATCTTTGTAAAAGAAAAGAGTAAACATAGTTGATTGATAATAAATGGCTTCAGCCAAACACTAACCATGAGTGAAAGAAACGTTTTGTGTTATCATTCATATTCTCTGAAAAATGGCCAAGAAATCAAATTCTGCCAGGGTATATAAAATTATGAGCACAACATATATATATATATATATATATACATATATATATATATACACATACATACACACACATATATATATATACACACACACACACATACACACAATTGTTTTATAAATATGACTGAGGTATGGTGGGAACAAACTTTACCTTTGAACATGCTTTCATGGTTTGACAAAGACATATCACTGTATGAAGAGGGTTGCAAAAAAATGCTTAAAAATGTGAATGACAAAGTATTTTTTCATTAAGCTTTTAATGAAAAGATCATAAAATA
>NC_069500.1:419062118-419067118 GCF_027579735.1 Bombina bombina | reverse complement strand
ACAATCATTCTAAAGAAATATAAATCTTAAACACTTCTGAGATAGCTTATTTTCAGAATTTAACAACATTCTTTAACATCTCAGCCTAATATCTGTATCTGTGAAATTCAAACTGGTTTTAATTTACATTTTGAAAAAAATGTTTGGAAAAAAAAAGCCCATGGAAAATATTAGATTAATTTTGGCTGGCCCGTTGCTGAGGTCTGAAACTGTAAAATTTATGTAAACAATGAGATAAATATAAATAGTCCATTTGTTACTTTGTTTTTCTTTTTTTCTGAGTCCGGTTGGTTTCTTCAAAATGTGCTTTGGTTTAAAAAATAGTTTATGGATTTGGGTACAAGCTTTTTTTTTTTTGTATTTTTTTTTTTAAACTTAACTTTGAATTTATAATACATCCTTATTTATGTATCTTAAAAATGGTTCAGTTTCCTGTTCTTCCGAAAAAAATAAAAATATAAAATAAAATAAAAATATACAGGAAATTAGCAAGCAGATTTCAACTGCCTGCCATTATACATTGAGCATTTTCTGCATTTTACCTTGTACAATTATGATTACAGAAAAAAACTCAATTCTACCCTCCCCACTCTACCCAGGTCCCCAAGCCTCCCAAAACATTTAAAATCTTAAATATGAAACTAGTGTTTTGCTTTTTCTCATAAAATACAGAAAATGTTTGATACAATACTATGTCTTAGAAATGTGGCTGAAAGTTAGGTGCCCAGAGGTAGCCAGTCCCTGAAGTTTGAGTATATATTTTTTTTAACGTTGTCACAGTTTGGAAATGTTTTTTTTTTCTCCTTTATATTTATTCATTCTAAAGAATACACACCTACACAATAAAATAATAAAAATAAAAAAGTACAATACTCAACTATACACAGACTTTGTGTCGATATTAAGTGCTGAGAAAGAAATATATTAAAACACAAAAAAAAATATTCCTGTCAAAAAACAATTCTGAGAGTCAAGTTTCCAATACTCAGGAATAAAAAAGAGACAGTCAGACATGTGTTTTGCTGGAAGGAGAGGTCATAAGCCAGATAAGCAGGTTGCTTTCTACTTTGTGTACGCAATGGACTATTCATGGTACTGGTTAGTTGCATATGAATATATAAATGCTTATGAATATATAAATGATGCATGTCAAAACTGACAAATTCCAGGAGCCAGGAAGCCATTTTTGAGAGCTTAACTTTTCATATCTATAGTGATGTGGATATAAGCAAAACACCATGAAGCCAGCTCAGTATTTTTACCGGCTCTGAAATTTAACAATTTGTCAATCCCCGATATATATCATATCCATGTGTTCACCATAACTTTTGCTCTTGCAGGATTAAGGGACTGCAGAATGCATCTTCCATGGTAATGTAAAATTTAAAAGACAGGAAAATAATGGAACAGGAAATTATGTGTGTAAATAATATTGTACCTAAAGTTCTAAAATACAAATGGATTTGCAATCATCAAATTGTTCATTGCTGTACACTGGTCACATTTGTTCACAAAAGGACTTGAATACTGTTGGGTATCCATCTTACATAGTGCTGTCGATGAATACCCTGCTTTGGAACGTAAAACAACGTCAGGGAATTTGTATAAATAGACCCCATTTCTATGCAACCAGTTCAGCTCACCCTCCCCAACACCTTAAATTAAATCCAGTTCCCAAATATTAAAGATGCAGTCCCAAGCCTGGCTTTTTCTTTGTTGCAAAATGAAGGTTTTTTTTAGGCATATTCTACAAATGCATTGGACAGTTATATCCAGTAAACCAGTCCCTTGTTATTAGCCACATTATTGTGATATATCCAATCAGCGGCACCACATCTTGTTATCTTGTATTGCTATGCAGTATGTGTATTACAATCCATCTCCACATTGTTACACTGCAGTGAAGCCTAAAGATTCAGTCATGCAGTGTCAGTTCAAGCTCTTTAAATGGGCTGCATAGTTAATATCTGAAACTGCATTTAGCCAAAGTAGAAAGGAGGAGACGAGAAAGGGAAAAAAAAAAGTATTTGTTTCAAAAACAAACAGCAACAGGCCAACTTCCTGTATGCAGCAAAGAACATGCCTCTATCATTCCTTAGTATTTTATTTTGGTCTTAAAAAAAAAAAGAAAAAAAAAAAAAAGAAAAGAAAAACAAATGAGATTTATCTCTTGAAAGAAGGGAAAAAAATAAATGTAAACGCTACACAGATTTCTTTCACCACCGACCCCGCCCAAAGCATGCCAATAAGATGAGAAAGGGAGATGAAGCCAAATTTTGGTGCTACTTCAGTTGTAACTGGATAAATTATTTGTACACATCTTGAGAGCTTATGGAGACACTTTGGTTAAAGGTTCATTAGATTTTATTTAATAGTTTTAACTAAAGATCTATAGTAGAGTTTGCAAATCCCCTCCCACCAAATTTATCACAAGCTATGTTGAACTGTAGGGATTATAATTGTGAACGGTTACAGATTTAGGCTATTACAGAAAGCTATACAAAACATCAACTGCATTAGTGAATCAAAGACTAGAAATGCAGTGGTGTATAGTAAAAAAAAAAAATCTGGGGAATCAAAGTTGGCACAATGTTAATTAAACTAAAGATACAAAATAGTAGGCAGGATTCTCTCATCTTACACTACCTTTAAACATGGTTTACCTATGAAAAGAAAAATTGGATTGGAGCTACAAATTGGGATTATTCTGGCAATATTTGTAATACTGTTATAAAATATGCCACAATATTACTTAAGTTTTGGTTATTCAGTATACAAAAATATTTGGCATAACATATGTGGCACATACTAAAGGTTTTTGTTTGTTTTTTTGGATGGGGAAGTACATTCAGTAGGCCAAAGCACAGTTACCCTTGAGCCCCAATCTTATTTTTAAAGAAAGATGGGAATACTCAATTCTTTGGATTTTAGGTTTCGTGGGCATGAGTGGCGGGGCAGGTGGTAATTTGCGAACTGCTTGTTTTTTTATTCTCATTACACTCATTTAATTTAAATGTCCTAACTTTATACATTTACTTGAAAAAAAATTACATTAAGGTCTACTTGAAAGCGTCTTAGTAAAACCATCTTAGCTAACAAGAATTTAAGAGGTAGCAAAAAATGACCAGTCCATTGTATCACTCCACTGTACAATTTCTCTGCACAGTACCCTGGACAGGTTATAACACACACACACACAAAATGGTAGTACCTTGTAGGGATATTCAGAAGTAACCCTGAACCAGTGCTGTGATTTCATCAACTATATTGCAAAAGGAGCCAGGAAAAGAAACATGGCTGGTACCTCTGACCACACAGATAATTAGAAGCAGGAATCCATGATCCTGTCCTGTTGCCTTAACTTCAAACTATGTGCAACACCTCATAACCTAACCCTGCCCAAGCAGCCCCTCACTGCACAGATGAGGGTTCTATCTAAATAGGATACTCCTAACCGCTTCATGAGGGGATAACAAGAACTGGACCAATATCGCATTAAAATAAATTAACCTCAAATTTCCAGTTCAAAATTTCAGATTAAATTATAATTGAGCAGTTTGCATTACCCAGGACAGAAACAAGTACCTGTTAATAAGAAAACAATGGGTTATGACAAATTTCTCCCTACTTTTGTTTCTATTTGTTAATCCTGCTTGGGGCAGAGCTTTTCTGGTCAGCGTAAAGAAAAAAAGGTTACAAGAGCGAAGAAAGAAGAAATTCCCCAAATACCAAGAGGGAGCATGCAAAGGTTCACAGCCATGACAAAAAAGAATGGCCCTGGCAGAATTTTGGCCACTTATCTCTACATTGGTTTTAAAAAAGAAAAAAATACCATAGCTTAATGGCCTCAGTATTAACCAGATGAGAGTTGTGAGGTTTTCTTGGTTTTCATTCACAATAAATACAGGAGACCAGCACCCTTTTAAGGCTGGACAGATGGGTAGTGCTCGGGTGTGGA
Organism: Bombina bombina; assembly: GCF_027579735.1. NCBI lineage: Eukaryota > Metazoa > Chordata > Amphibia > Anura > Bombinatoridae > Bombina > Bombina bombina. The sequence goes on along the minus strand of NC_069500.1, from coordinate 419,063,160 downwards.
TGGGTGGGCACTACTGAATGCTGGATAACATCCCTCTGGGAGAAAATACATAACACTCTCTACCCTTTCATAAACCTAATTGCCACAACCTCTGTACTAATCAGAACAAACAGCCCTATTTAAGCAGGGTGCAGCCAGCTCTTTACAAGATAGCATTTGATGTCTTTCTGTAGGTGCTGAGAATGTGGAAAATGACAGGAGACGTGATGGGGATTTCCCGTCAAAGCTCTTTGTCCTGTGTAGAGGAAAGCCAAGGTGCAACTAAAATTGGCTTCCTTCGTACCATAATTTGAGATTCCAAGGTTGTCAGTTATAACTTAAAGCTCTTGTGAAAGGAAACATTTACATTCCTCACCATTAATGATGCAACCAACCTGGAAAACAGGGTACCCTTAAAGCAGCAAGTCATCAGGAAGGTAAATCGGTTTGTGTGTATGTGTGCATTGAAGAGCACATTCTTAGGATGTCAAAATAGTCTTTGGTTTATGAAGGAGATGTGTGCATACGCAGATGGCTGATCAGATTGCGCTGCTGGGTGAACTTGCCCCCGCAGAGCTGACATTCATAGGGCTTTTCCCCTGAGTGGACACGCATGTGCTCGGTCAATCGGTATTGCCTAGTAAAACGCATCCCACACTCCTCGCAAGCAAAAGGCTTGAGCCCAAGGTGACTTCTCATGTGACGGGTCATGGTCCCCCTCTGGGTAAACATTTTACCACAGATGTTACAGGGAAAGGGACGGGTCAGCCAATGGGTTTTCTCATGCTGCCGTAGAGTGGCTGGATCCTTGTAGCTTCGCTCGCACACAGTGCACTTGAACGGCCTTGATTCATTAGTAAACGTATTAGGTGTGGAAAGGTCCTCTGCTTCCCCTTTACTGTAAGAGTCCTCTTCTTTGATATAAAGCTCTTCTTCAGTGTGCGTTTCCACGTGAGCATTCAATTGTTCAGAATTTGGAAAGCCCTTCCCACAGGGGATACAGACATACAAGTTGTCCCCAAATGGCACAGTCTCAAACCCATCTTGCCGGTAAACATAGTTA
>NC_069500.1:419054618-419057118 GCF_027579735.1 Bombina bombina | reverse complement strand
ATCAATAACCGACTCAGAAAAACCACGTTTTGATAAAATCAAGCGTTCAATTTCCAAGCAGTCAGCTTCAGAGAAGTTAGATTTTGATGTTTGAATGGACCCTGTATCAGAAGGTCCTGTCTTAGAGGTAGAGACCAAGGCGGACAGGATGACATGTCCACTAGATCTGCATACCAAGTCCTGCGTGGCCATGCAGGCGCTATTAGAATCACTGATGCTCTCTCCTGTTTGATTTTGGCAATCAATCGAGGAAGCAGCGGGAAGGGTGGAAACACATAAGCCATCCCGAAGTTCCAAGGTGCTGTCAAAGCATCTATCAGAACCGCTCCCGGATCCCTGGATCTGGACCCGTAGTGAGGAAGTTTGGCGTTCTGGCGAGACGCCATGAGATCTATCTCTGGTTTGCCCCAACGTCGAAGTATTTGGGCAAAGACCTCCGGATGAAGTTCCCACTCCCCCGGATGAAAAGTCTGGCGACTCAAGAAATCCGCCTCCCAGTTCTCCACTCCCGGGATGTGGATTGCTGACAGGTGGCAAGAGTGAGACTCTGCCCAGCGAATTATCTTTGATACTTCCATCATTGCTAGGGAGCTTCTTGTCCCTCCCTGATGGTTGATGTAAGCTACAGTCGTGATGTTGTCCGACTGAAACCTGATGAACCCCCGAGTTGTTAATTGGGGCCAAGCCAGAAGGGCATTGAGAACTGCTCTCAATTCCAGAATGTTTATTGGAAGGAGACTCTCCTCCTGATTCCATAGTCCCTGAGCCTTCAGAGAATTCCAGACAGCGCCCCAACCTAGTAGGCTGGCGTCTGTTGTTACAATTGTCCAGTCTGGCCTGCTGAATGGCATCCCCCTGGACAGGTGTGGCCGATAAAGCCACCATAGAAGAGAATTTCTGGTCTCTTGATTCAGATTCAGAGTAGGGGACAAATCTGAGTAATCCCCATTCCACTGACTTAGCATGCACAATTGCAGCGGTCTGAGGTGTAGGCGTGCAAAAGGTACTATGTCCATTGCCGCTACCATTAAGCCGATCACCTCCATGCATTGAGCTACTGACGGGTGTTGAATGGAATGAAGGACACGGCATGCATTTTGAAGCTTTGTTAACCTGTCTTCTGTCAGGTAAATCTTCATTTCTACAGAATCTATAAGAGTCCCCAAGAATGGAACTCTTGTGAGAGGAAAAAGAGAACTCTTCTTTTCGTTCACTTTCCATCCATGCGACCTTAGAAATGCCAGAACTAACTCTGTATGAGACTTGGCAGTTTGAAAGCTTGAAGCTTGTATTAGAATGTCGTCTAGGTACGGAGCTACCGAAATCCCTCGCGGTCTTAGTACCGCCAGAAGGGTACCCAGAACCTTTGTGAAGATTCTTGGAGCCGTAGCCAATCCGAATGGAAGAGCTACAAACTGGTAGTGCCTGTCTAAGAAGGCAAACCTTAGATACCGGTGATGATCTTTGTGAATCGGTATGTGAAGGTAAGCATCTTTTAAATCCACTGTGGTCATGTACTGACCCTTTTGGATCATGGGTAAGATTGTCCGAATAGTTTCCATTTTGAACGATGGAACTCTTAGGAATTTGTTTAGAATCTTTAAATCTAAGATTGGCCTGAAAGTTCCCTCTTTTTTGGGAACCACAAACAGGTTTGAGTAGAACCCTTGTCCTTGTTCCGACCGCGGAACCGGATGGATCACTCCCATTAATAACAGATCTTGTACACAGCGTAGAAACGCTTCTTTCTTTATCTGGTTTGTTGACAACCTTGACAGATGAAATCTCCCTCTTGGGGGAAATAATTTGAAGTCTAGAAGGTATCCCTGAGATATGATCTCTAGCGCCCAGGGATCCTGAACATCTCTTGCCCAGGCCTGGGCGAAGAGAGAAAGTCTGCCCCCCACTAGATCCGGTCCCGGATCGGGGGCTCTCGGTTCATGCTGTCTTTGGGGCAGCAGCAGGTTTCCTGGCCTGCTTGCCCTTGTTCCAGGACTGGTTAGGTTTCCAGCCTTGCCTGTAACGAGCAACAGCTCCCTCCTGTTTTGGTGCAGTGGAGGTTGATGCTGCTCCTGTTTTGAAATTCCGAAAGGGACGAAAATTAGACTGTCTAGCCTTAGCTTTGGCTTTGTCTTGAGGTAGGGCGTGGCCCTTACCTCCTGTAATGTCAGCGATAATTTCTTTCAAACCGGGCCCAAATAAAGACTGCCCCTTGAAAGGTATATTAAGTAATTTGGACTTAGAAGTAACATCAGCTGACCAGGATTTTAGCCACAGCGCCCTACGTGCCTGGATGGCGAATCCTGAGTTCTTAGCCGTAAGTTTGGTTAAATGTACTACGGCCTCCGAAATGAATGAATTAGCTAGTTTAAGGACTCTAAGCCTGTCCGTAATGTCGTCTAGCGTAGATGAACTAAGGTTCTCTTCCAGAGACTCAATCCAAAATGCTGCCGCAGCCGTAATCGGCGCGATACATGCAAGGGGTTGCAATATAAAACCT
>NC_069500.1:419044618-419049618 GCF_027579735.1 Bombina bombina | reverse complement strand
TGCTCACACCTAATCAGGATTATTTTTATTTTTTCACTTTTTTGTTTACTTGCAATGTTTTTTTCACTAATTATCGTTACCTTCTTTGAAGACTACTGCACATAATTTGAAAACCGTTGATTTACAATTGTTTTATTAAGATTGTGTTGTTAACACTGTTCTTTGATTATCGTTTGTTTGGTTTGTTTTTCAACTATTTTTTCAAAAAATTTTCAACACTCAATTTGAAGACACAATATTTTGACACTTTCGCTCACAAAGTTCATTTGAAGACATCCACAAACTGCCACACAAGCACATTATCATTGCACAATTCTATTTACCATACGGAATATATTCATTCAACAGCAGACAGATTAAATACATCACACAGCCAGATATTCCACACGATTGATATCAAACTGTTACATGGAAAGGATTGTCTCAATTCTAACTTGGAAAATTGGTTTTTAACTTATTGTAAAATCTTGGATCCTTGATTATATTTTACTGTTTTAATGGAATGTTAATAATTTTTTATATGGAATTGTATTGAATAAATTGATATATATTTTTACAAACTTTGGACCCGGCCATTTGTTCTTTGGCGCTTTAATTACTTTCTTTCTGATTATCCATTCTATTTATTTACTGTTCTGGACTTTATTTTGATTGTCTATGAAAAGGACTTGTCCCAATACACACTGATATCCCTGACAGCCTGCTTTCTGTATGTATTTTAACAGGCTCAGGGGGCTTTTGTTCTGTTTTTTCTACCCATATTCAGCATATGTATCTGGGATTATAAAGGAAGTCAAGATTGACTATTGGCCTTTTACACTACTTATTCATTCATTATTTTTACTCATTTTCCCCATTTAGTAGTGTTCTAATTTCTATATTATTTGGACTATATGTTGATTACTATATGCCCACAGACCAATTCAATTCTGTTGCTTATTTAGAACATTGTTTTGGATTTTTTTTTATAATCACTGCTACCTGAATTCCATTAAGTATGGAGGACTTACCTGACCAGGATAAAACTTAGTCATTTAAAGACATAGATGAAGACAATCTGGATAGCCTTGACCTTGAAGATGTTTTCAACTATGATGCACCCAATGTTAAACTTTGAGATCTATATCAGGACTATGAATATTTGAAGCAGAAGGAACAAAGATTAAAATGGGACAAGTGGATACCGACTAAATACTTAGCCTTAAAGATGATTCCTAGGGGACTAAGACTTAACAAATTTCCCACCTATGACATCAAAGACCAGTCATTTATTGATAGGTGGAATCAGGCTCTTACTGATTGTTCACTAAAACTTATTGCACTTCTTATTGAATACAAAGAAATATTACTGTGTGATGTTAAAAACAAGATTGTAAACAGAGAAACAGAAATGTCTAAATTTACCAATTGTGAAATCTATGCAAAGTTTGATCAGATATTTAAACAAACCATGGAGGAATCCAAGAAACTGGTAATACAAACTAAGCATACCAAGTTTCTAAGAGATCAGAAGGATTACTCACTGGATATTGTTTATGTCTGGAGACGCAAACAACACAGTAAGATTTGGTATGATCAAGACAATAGTGAGAACCCACAGTTTAGCAGTAAGCCAAATAAAAACAAAAAGGAAGAGATATCATAGGCGCAACAAACAGTCAAACCAAGATGCAGGTCTGGATTCAGCTAATAATCTTAAGGTGGTCACATTTTATGATTCTGATAATGATTTGACCGATGAGGACAGATTTGCATCTAGCTTTGAAAGTACCTCAGGGGGAGAAGACTAATTCTGAACCAGATACAATAGTCACTATGCCCAAGTCAACAGGAAGTACTAATATACATAAGGGCATCCTAAAGGGACACCCCAATCAGGGAGCGAGACCTAAAACTAATGGTCCCACGTCAACTCATGCACAATTAGATAAGTAACACCAACCCACAGGTTTTTCAGGAGGTCCCCAAACAATTTCAGGGGGGAGGAGGATCTATAGAGGAGACAAATATACAGACAAACACACAGCAGATGAGATATACCATGAGGGGGAAACGCACCAAAACAAAGAAATACCAGTAAATATGGTGATAAAATGTTTCCACCTATAAGTTGACTGAAGAAACCAGATTACTCAATCTGGGATTGGGCTTTGTACCGTCAAGGAAATTTAACTTGTTTCAAACAATCCTTGACCTTAACAAACTAATCAGAAACCTTACACTTAGAAAATTCTTTCAAACTTCAGATCAACCGAGTACTGAGGTTATAGATATCCCATCTATTGATTTAAATGTTGCCAATAGTGTCACCTTTGCTGATACATGCGCCAGTCAAACTTTAAGATCTTGATGGTGAAAATTTGGATAGGGAACAATCCCAGATTTCAAGAAGTAAACCCAAACTCAAAGATAAGTCACAATTCTATCCCACACAAGCCAGAGGTAAATTACTTGAACTATTCCATGAAAAAGTTGTTGAAGATCTTACAGATGTTTCAAACTTATTGGACTTTGGTCCATCAAATCTCTGGCTCAAACAGAGAGAAGCCTTATTAAATCTACAAAAGAATGACAAAGTAGTGATCAGACAATCTGATAAAGGAGGGAGTGTGGTGGATTATAATCAGGAGGCACTAAGACAACTTGGTGATACCAAAACATATTCTGTCCTCTCTAAAAATCCTACTGCAGTGTTCACAAGAGAATTAACTTGTCTTTTGGATGAGGTGGTGGAGGAGGGTCTCATGGACCAGGAAAAAGCAAGACTTTGCCTGGTCTCAGATCCAGTGACGCCCATCTTCCACCACCTCCCAAAGGTTCACAAGAGCCTAATCAACATTAAGGGAAGACCTATAGTGGCTGGCATAGGTTCTCTATTGGAACCTTTATCTAAGTGGGTCAATGATTACTTAAAGCCACTAGTTCATCTACTACCAAGTTACATCAGATACATCACATGCTTTACAAGTCATGGAGTCCCTGGCATGGAGGGAGGAGTACAGTTGGCTAACCATTGACGTGGTGTCCCTGTACTCCTCCATTCCACATGCCCATGGTCTCTATGCAGTGGATTTTTTTCTTGACTTGTTTACTGACCTGTCTTCTGAATCCAAAACCCTAATTGTGAGGATTGTTCAATTTCTATTGGAGCATAATTTTTTTATGTTCCAGGGGCGCAACTACCTCCAGAGATGTGGCACCGCTATGGGGGCCAAATTTGCCCCTCCTACGCCAACCTCTTTATGGGTTGGTGGGAGAGGTGCCACATCTATGGAGGTAGTGCCGCCCCTTCAGAACATATTGTTAAATATGTCAGATACATAGATGACCTACAGCTTGTATGGTCATCTGATGCACAAAAGGCTATCGATTTTGTTGCCACCCTAAATACCAACAATGAGGGATTGCAATTCACTCATGAATGGCAAAAAACACAGATTAACTTTTTGGACATTACCCTCTCAGGTGATGGGTAGAATAATAAAGTAAACTCTGCTCTCTATCGCAAGCCTATCTCTGGCAACAGCCTTCTACATGCCCGAAGCCGTCATCCGCAGCATGTATTCAAAGGCATTGCTAAAGGTCAATTTTTGCGAGCAAAACGAAACTATTCCCAGGATAGTGCCTTTCGGTTAGAGAGCAGAGATTTGAGAACTCGCATGATTAAGAGGGGCTATCCCAAGAGTACCATTAATAAAGATTATTTTTCCAGCAAGGAAATTGACCGAACCCATCTGCTTAATAACAGGGGTAAACTTGAGGAAAGTAGTAATCAACAAAAAATGTCTAAACGAAAATTCATCACATCGTATTCAAATCAATATGATGATGTATGCAGAATAATTAAGAAAAACCTTCCCATATTAATGGGTGATAAAGGTCTTAGACTATTGAACAAGGTTGCGTGTTCGTTCCAAAAAGGAATGTCAAGCTAGGTAATATACTTGCACCAAGCATGCTAAGGACTGACTCAAACTCTGGGTCATCCTGGATGAGGTACAACGGCACCTATAAATGTGGCCGGAAAACTTGCACTTCATGTGATCATCTAAACATCTCTAATACATTTAGATCCCATGTCACAGGAGAACAGTTTGACACAAAGTGATGCATAAACTACAAAAGTACCTTTGTCATTTATATTATTGAGTGCACCCAGTGTAGAAAACAATACACAGGGAGAACCACTAGAGAGGTTGGTAAACGCATCAGAGAGCACCTGTCTTACATCACCAGTAAACGAAAATGCTCAGCACTCTCTTCACACTTCATAGACTGTCATCACCAAGATGCGACTCATTTTAAATGGCAGGCTATTGAACAACTAAACACCACCTAGGGGTGGGGACAAGTTTTCTATACTCTGCAAACAAGAAATATATTGGATCTTTAAAACCAGGTGTTTAGTGTCATTGGGGTTCAACTCAGAGTATGACATTATTAATTATTGGCAGAAATGATTAATATCATCTAGACCCTATCACTTCTTCCAGATTCTTTAGATTTGGTTTCATCCTGTCAGTGAGGAATCTAAGAGAAAATGAATAACTATGGTTGTACTATTATTAGTCTCTGTATAGGTTCTCTCCTAATACTTTATCTTAATGTACGTTTCGATAGTGTTTGAGAGTAGATTTAATTATCTTTTTCTATACTGACCAATGGTTGATACATTCGAAATAGACCGATGCTTGATGTAACATAATGTGACATTAAAATCATCCCCATGTATATATATAGCTATCTATATATTTATTAGGGATGCACCGAAATTTCGGCCGCAGAAAGTTTCGGCCGAAAATGGCATTTTTGGCTATTTCGGTTTTCGGTTTTTTAGCCTGTTATTTTCGGTAAAATTATTGTTTAGCATGTTTCAAATTTGATGCTAGCCTAGAGCTGCTGTTTAAGTTTATTACTTGGCTTACTGTTCTGCATATATTGAGTTTTCTAGGACTATACTTTATTTGGATAATTAGTAAAAAAAAAAAAAAACTGTTAAA